>NW_007579837.1:0-44893 GCF_000690725.1 Stegastes partitus
GTCCTCACCTTGGGTTTCTTTTTGTCTGACAGCTCTGCCAGGCAGGAGATTGTCATCCTTGAGGGGAGGGTCTTGCTCTTGTCCTGGAGCTCCGGAGCCTCCTGGCTGCTGCAGGGAGAAGGCAGGGAGCCTCCGTCCTCAGGCCCAAGACGGATCTCTGCGTCGACGTCAAATTCAGGCTCCAGCACCGGGTCTTCCAGGAGAGGCTGGGGGTCCGGGAGAGGAGGGAGGTCGAAGAGGGACTGGGAGTGGGGGAGGAAGGGGTGGTCGTATGCAGTCTGTGGGGCAGAGTTTAGTTCTGGGAGAACGGCCGGGTTCGTTGGAGCTTGCGGTGGAGGTTTTTTGGGTTTCGGCTTTTTCATGACTTTGTAGATGTTGCCTAAAGGCACCGGCCGGTCCACAGGTGAGGCAGGGGGAGACTCGAGGGCGTGGGGGGAGGTGGAGGAGGGAGAGGGGGACTTGAGGAGGAGGTTTATGGGCCGTTTGGGCAGAGGAGGCTTGACGGCAACAGGCGGTTTGGGTTTTGGTAGAGTGGGAGGTGGGCTGGGGTTGTCGCCAAGGTCTCGGCCGTGCTGTTCTTCTTCGATGGTGTCAGAGGCTCCGTCAGGACAGTCCTCCAGGTCGCCACGAGAAACCGAGCGGAGCCGAACAGTCTTCAGCTCGTTCTGGGTAACCATAGGCAACGCCTGCGACGAACTGGGACTGATTTTTCCCGGCTTCGCTGCCGTTGAGGTGTCAGAGTGCCGCCTGCTGGCCTTTTGCTTTGGCTTGATTGAAGACAGCTCCAGATGTGCATTCCCGGGCATTTCAAAGGACAACCTCGACCTCGCCGCCGGGTCCTTGGGTGATGGTAGCGATGATTTCCTCTCTGGGATCTTGGGACGCATCTTACACCCGGTCGTCCCGACTGTGCCGGCCACCTGACTGAGAGGAACGGTTGGGGTGGGAGTCTCGGACTGACTGGAGTAGCCACTAGACGGGGACATGAGTCCTGGAGGTTTGAAGGGCGACGACGCCTTGATGTCGGTCTCCATGGAGAGCTGCGAGGGCGACGTGGCTCTGGAGGTGGATGGAGAGTCGAGAAGGGACTCGGAGCTTCCTCTGACCTTCATACATTCAATCACCGTGGTACCTGTTGCTGTGCTGGAGCCAGACAGAGACCTGGAGAAGAGAAGAAGAAGAGATGAAACCTCACTGCATTTACTTTTATGCCAAACTTGTACAGACAACTCAGTCGAGCCAACAAGCCCCAGACATCCCCGTGTCTACCTGTAGGGGTCATTGCTCTTCCACTCCCCCAGCTGCCAGTGAGTGGGGAAGGTCATCTCTGTCTCTGCCTCCCTGTCTGGCGCCTGGACCTCCAGACTCGGAGGTCCGTCATTCCCTCCGTGGCCCAGCTCCCGCTCAACAACGCTGGGTTTAGATGACGAGCTGGGCAGAAGGAAATCTGGCTGGAAGTCTGGGAAGTGGTCCCTGGGGATGTGCAGGCTCTTCGGCCGGCCATCTCGGTAAAGACTGCCCTCGTGGTGGATTCTCCCCTCGGCTTCTCCGAGGTTTTTCATGAGGGAGACGCTCCTCACAGGAGGCGGCGGCTTGCGCTTGGATTTCTTGAGCGAGATGGAGCGGGAGCGCAGGCGCAAACGCCCCTCCGTGCTGTAGTCTGAGGCTGTGACGGAGATGGTGTCGGCGGTGCTGGTGCTGTCCTCGGAGCTGCCTCTCGGGTATAAGAGGGCGTAGTTCTCACCCAGACCCAGAAAGTTGTGGTGCTCCTGGTGGTGGTTTGCTGCCATCGTGTTTCCGTTCCCTGCAGATGTGATGTGACCGTCCGTCTGGCCGATGACGCCCTCCGCAAAGCAGAAGGAGCCAGAATCTGTGGGCGTGGAAAGGGAACGCTCCCGGAACTTGAAGGCGTTCTGAGCTGCTAAAGAACGTGCCGACCTCTCCCGGCCTCTCCCCACCTCCCCGACTCCCCCGCCTCCTCCCCTCCCTCCGTCGGCTGCAGCTCCTTCTGTCTCGCTCCGCTTCCCCATCATCGCCGCCGCCAGCGAAATCCCTGGCACGTTGTTCCCCGTCCTCCCGGAGGGGTCCGTCACCGACGTGAAGGAGCTGGAGTGCGAGCTCACCGACTGTCCCGAGCCCACCAGCATCACCCCGTCCTGCGTCCCGCCTCCCGAGCCACCGATGATGGTGTGCTGCTTGGGCGGGACCGCTGGGCCTTTGTTCATGCTGTAATTGTAAGGCTCGTTCCACGCTCCGGGAGAAAAGGTGGAGCCCTTGGGTCCGTTCCAGGAGGCGGAGGGCGTGTTTGAGCACAGCAGCCCAGAGTGGTCCATAGTTCCTGGGTGGAGATGGTCCGGGGCCCGCTGCCCCAAACTGTTATCTGTGGAGGAGAAGAGGAAGGAGAATTAACACGACGGAAACAATTAGATCCAAAATGGACTGACAGTGAGCAGTAAAGGAGAACAGCTCCTGTCTGTCTCTAGTTCATATCCAAAAAGTGAACTTTGGAAACGTTCAAAAAATAAAAAATATGAATCAGGTTTGTTTATATTAACTGGTTTGAAGTCAATAAATGAGGCTGCATGGTGTTGAGAAGTTAAAAAAAAGAGAAATTGAGAGAGAAATCTTCAGGAGTTACTAAAAATGCATTAAAGCTGTAATTATTCTTTCATGTCAGCTGGTATCGGACAGGCATCACGCTGCTCAGAGAGTCGAACACAATGAAATAAACAGCTGATAAATTATGTAAATTAAATGTTGTCAGAGCTTATTCAGAAAATGTGTTTCCATCTTGTGAAGCACAAAACTCCTCAAAGCATAAAAACCTTTTTCCATTAACGTCCTCTAATGCACAGCCACAGCTTCGTTAATGGATCTTGTGTAAAGAAGTTCAGGAAGTCTGAGGTGCATTAGACGCTGTGCTGCTTCGCAACACGACAGAACATCTCGTCTGCAATGAATCTAGTTTCATCATCAGATTATAAAATAACTGCATCACGGCGGCGGAGCAAACGTAACTAATTTTCCGTCCTATCCCAAAGCCGCTGTTTAAAACGTCAGATGTGTGACGCGTTCACGAGCTCTGCTTTTTCTCATCTGCCACCAATTAAGGCCTCATTAACTGTTTACATGAAGCCTCCAAACTGATTGTTGTTAAAAATAAACCAATTAGGCTTGAAAAGATCCTGACTGCTGCCAACGCTGTCCTTCACTGGGAGAGAAGGAATGATTAACCCGACATTAATCTCTGAGCTTCTTTAGACTAAAGACTTGGCTGGTGGAAAGCAGAAAGAGAAATGATTAACATGCTTTCCTGACACAGTGACCTCATTTGAAGTCAAACAGGTTTGTAAGCAGCTAATCTAACGTCGCTAAAAGAAATGATCTTGTGTTTTTACGCCATCTGAAGCATCGTTCCTGTCTTATTCCAAGCTTTTCAAAGAAATAGGAACAATAAAATGAGCTTGTGAAGTAAAATTAAAGCCAAAAAAAAAGCTCAAGAACGATTCCCGCTGACTTCAGAGGAGTTAATGAGTGGAGGAACTTCACTCTCAAACAACCCCATCCTTTCATTCCCATCTTTTGTGTCTTTGTCTGAAGGCCGTGAACACACCTGTAGGTAAGGTTGTGTCGAGGTCAGAGTGCGTCTTCCTCAGCGGCAGGGCCTGGTGGGGGGTGTCGGTGACGGGCTCCAGGGAGTGGGGCTGGTGGGGGAAGGGGTCCCCAGGAAAGGGGGAAGGGGACGGGGAGTGCTGGAGGAGGTCGACGCCGTGGAATTTCACTCCTCCCCCTTCACCTGGAGGAGAGACAGGGAGCAGGGAGGTCAGCAGCAGGAAGCTCGTTCACCGTGAATCCAATTAGGTGGTGGAGATAAAGCAGTAGATCCTGACTGAGAACGTTTTGATTCTGCAAACGTCGTCTGATTCGGAATCTTTTAAGTCGGTTAGGACAAACATGATTTACTGCTTTTGTTGAACTCAGCATATTTATATAAATGCATTTGTCCTGACAGACAGTCTAACATGGCGGTGCATTTGCATTTAAATAACATGCACAGAAGTCACATCTGGGATAAGGGCTTCTGTTTTCTTCCTTTTACCTTAACAGATAAACAAACTTGCAAAAGCCCTATTTGTTGGATAATCTAAAACAAAACTTGTCCACAACATTTAAATTCTTTTTTTTAAAGCAGGTATGACAAATTCTCTAAAAATACCCAGAGGCACGGTCAGCAAAGCAAACACAGGCCTGGCGTGGAAAAATAACTTCCTTTAGTATAAAAGTTCTGGTGATAATTTCAGCCAAACGCGCATTTCTACAATTTGTAAGCAGCTAAGTCGTGACAAACTCCATTCAAGCTGCTGTCATTACAATTCAACATCTCCTGCAGATTGTAAAAAGCAGCACGTTGCTTCATCTCTGTGGTTGAAATCAGGAACACTGGCCACCAGGAAATAAAGATAATTAGTGTTTACTCTAAAATTCAACGGGTGAGACACATTTATAATTTGAATAATACGATGCTGAAGACATTACGCTTCACCGTTTCTTGAGGCAACGTTGCTCAAAGTCGCCTCAAGTTTGTTGAGATTTTGCGAACACTTGGAGTTCTCCTGAGCCAAACAAAGTCAAGATTGAACAGCCTCAGCTTCATATTTTCATATAATCCTTCATGTTTACGTTTCACATCCTGATCCAAGGCGACTTACGGCAGATGCTACCCAGAAACCTGCTGCTCTCCGTCCTCTCGTCTGTGCAGACGTGGATCCAGTGAGTCACCGGAGGCAGCAGGTTCCTACTTGATTATCTCAATGACATGCAGCGCCGTTTCTCTCCCATCTGCATAACTCAGTCAGCCTCCTATTAAGCCATCAGCCTTGTTTTATGGCAACAGTCACATTGGATGCAGTCTGCTGCTAAAATTTATGTCCTACAACAGAACGGCGCTGCTCCGTCTTGTGGGAGTGGGAGGCGGAAAAATAAAAAAATCAATGAGTCAAAACAGCAAAATGAATAAAATGAAGCCGAATCGATGAAGAAGTGGATCGGCGTTGCACGAGCAGCGCCAAAACAAACCGAGTTAAAGGAACAATGCGGCGTTTAGCGGAATACAAATCTGCTGCTTTGCTTCCTCGTGAGTGAAGCAAATTCGATAACTGTGAGTTTTGCAGACTTTAAATCGATGTGACGATGGATGGAAAGTGTAGAAACATGAAGTCTCCAAAAACGCAGACGTTCAACATCTGCCTGCAGCTGCTAACTTGTTGCCTCTTTGCAGGTTTGCGGATGATTCGACCTCCTTCCATTTCGTTTCTGCGTCTCTTTTGCACATTTGAGAAATGAACAAGCAGCTGAGCAACCAAAGAGTGTTAACGGACAAAATATCTAAAGAACGTCAAAAAGTTCAGATTAATTAAACAGTTCTCGCTGCGTTTCCAGAACAAAACTCAGGGAGAAGCAAGAAACGTTGAGCTTCTGCGGTTCAACACATCATTAAGACAAACGAAGCCGTCTGGAGGTCTTCTTCTCTGCAAATCACCAAACTAATGATGGAAACGGGAGGATGGCGACACTTCAGCTGGTGATGGGCTTTTACAGAAAACGAATTTTGGAAATCTCACGCCGTGGCTACGTGATCATTAAATCAGTGAAGCATCGACGACCTATCAACCCTGGCTGAGTGATCAGGATCATTTGGTTTCATCTGGATTGTTTCTGTCTCTCTTTGGGGATGTTTCTCTGCTTCACTCGTGGACTGAGGCGGCTGTTTGTCTTCTCGCCAACAGTCTGCTCACTTCACTCATTTGTCTTGTGTCTATTTTTCCAACAATCTGTCTACTTAGCTCATTCCCCGAGTGCCATCCAACGGCTATTCCCTCCTGTGCACGGATAAATAAAAGTCCAGCAGAGACGAAGCTATGACTCAGCCACTGAGCGGAGCTAAATACGACTTCCTATCCGGCTGTCACGCATTCACCTACTTCCCGCTGCTCTGTCTGCCTCTTTAATTCTGATGTAATTCTGCATCCTCCAGTCTTTGGGCTGCAAACACGTAGCACACAC
Organism: Stegastes partitus; assembly: GCF_000690725.1. Taxonomy (NCBI): domain Eukaryota; kingdom Metazoa; phylum Chordata; class Actinopteri; family Pomacentridae; genus Stegastes; species Stegastes partitus. Next base: position 6,064 of record NW_007579837.1, read on the forward strand.
ACGAGTGCCTGCCCGTCTTTCAGAGCTCCAAATCAGCCTCACCGAGCCATAAATAACGTTACTTCAACCGTCCGACTTCACCAGACTGAAAAGGCGACGAGTCGTTCGTCATAATGTGCCTCCAGCACGGCCACGGTGTCACCGGACTCCTGCTCGCTTTCAGACAGATGCTGTTAGAGACCCAGTTCTGGAGCACATGGTCCAGCTTTAACACCCCAAACGACAGTAAAACAGCGACGGTACACGTAGCTGCTCCGCGTTTTGAAATAACTGGACTTTCAGGGAGCTTTAAAAACAGGACAGCAGCATCAAAGCGCTTCTCACCGAACGAGGAGGCGACTCAGACAGCTGCCAAATTTATGTTTGGTAGGATTTAGACTTTTTTTTTTTTAAGGACACAGTCTATAAACTTTCTGGCGCCTCATACGTAAGGGAAGGTGCTCACATTTCTGACAGAACCAGCAAGGACACGAGAAAGTGAGGCATGAGTTAGGAGTGTCCTCACAGGTCTGTCTCCAGAGGGACAATGGTGGGAAACCGAAGATTGACGACTAAGAAAATGTTGAATTAAAGTTTTTAGGAAGCGTGTCCCTGAATAAACCAACTTTTCTCTTCCAGCTGCTGAAGCTGATTGTCCCGACAATTTATTTTCTCACCATTTTGTCTGTTTTGTTGAAGCTACATTTTGCATTTAACAGCTACGAAGGACAGAACTTTAGCTGCAACGCTCACTCTGGAGCCAACTTGTGCTCTTTGTTTGATCCAATTAGCCATCCGGGTTGCGGCCCGGCAAACGGATCCGTTCGCCACAAAGGGGACAATGCGGAGCCAAGGGGATTTGCTGCAGTTCTGAAAAGTTCCACCTCCTGTCAGGTTCCTGGTAGACGGAGCTGCAGGTAAGCCGAGAGGATCAGAGCGGCTGCAGCGCGAATGCTTATCTGTCTCTGCTCAACTCCACATCCACACACAAGCCTCCGACTCGCTGCGCAACACATTCAGAGCTGCATTCAAAAAATGGCTATTTAAGGCTCTGAGGTTCTTTTTTCTTTTTTCGTGTGAAGGCGGCACAAAAAACTGACATAGCGATATTTTGTTTATATATATATATACGTACTGGGATATGAACAGATGCAGGAATTTCCCCCCCAGATAAAAACTATACTGACAGAAGGAACCATCCTCGAATGATGAATCTGTGGTGAGTTCATCTACGTGGAAAAGGAACAACATTGAAGCGAAACTGTTTTTTTTTCTTGTGTGCTTTGGATAGCATAAAGATGTGGCTTTGCACTTGTCACACAGAGCTTTGTGGTGCTCAGCGAAAAGGTCGAACAAATTAGATGTGTTGCTCATGTGGTGTGCAAAAGCTGCAAGACTCAGAGAACCTGTTCTTGGTTAAATATTCCCATACAGCTGATTGGGGCTGCACGATTATGGCGAAAGCGATCATCATTTCAAACAAATTTTAGGATTATTTATTGATTTTAGAGACATAATTTTTTTTTGCACTTGCACATTTAAATAAACAAAACACTATACTCATACTAATGTACTAACCAGAGCATCTCAGTATAAGAAAAATAAAAGTAAATCCTCTCCAACAGCTCCAGCAAAACAAATATTAGTTTGAAAGAGTGAAATAGTGATTTTGTTCAATGTTCTCAATGGGCAGAACATTTTAAATGCTATAAATATTATATATTTAGTTCTGTGTTTCTCTCCTGTTTGTTCCTGACTCATTTCGCTGCACACATCGAATCAGTGTAAATGATCTTCTATCTACGATCTTCTATCAGTCGTGGAAAATGAGAACTATGTAAATCTTCTTTTGGCATCAAGCAGCAAAAAAAAAAAAAAGTCACATCAATCTTCCTGCAGTGTGACTGTTGTAGATGCTACATGACATACTGTACAGCACTAGTAAACAGCATTATTTTACTGTTTTTGCAGAATTAAATAAAAAAATCCTCAACGGTTCAGAGATGCTAATTTATTTAAAGGGACATTCTGACGACAGCTTCGAGGTCCAGGCGACACCCTGACCAGATGAAAGTCTGAACGCGTTAAGAAGCCGAGCAAAACGTTTGCACGCCGCCTGCCTCGCCGTCATTTAGTCTGTTTAGAGTAAGAAACGAGCTGCCGGTGCACAGGCTTCGTCCTTCGCAATGTCACTTTGTGCTTGTGTTTCAGTTTACAGCCAAGAAACCTGTTAGGAGACACAATTTCCTCACTTGGTGCGACTCAGGATTCCAGTAAGAGCTCCTGAATACGACACACCTGTGACGCTCAAAATAAAACCGATGGAACTAATCAAGACAAACTGAATGCTGTCTGTCTGTCTGTCTGTCTGTCTGTCTGTCTGTCTGTCTGTCAGCCTGCTCTGCATTCACATCCTTCGCCGGCTAAAGCACTTCAAGTCATTCATGAAAATTGCTGGAGCGAGATGTGCAGGATGGGAGAGACCGAGGAGGGAAAGCGGGAGGAGGAGGAGGAGGAGGAGCTGTGACAAAACGCTCCCTCGCTCTCCTCCATTCACCGCCTCCTTCACCGTGTCTCCCTCCGTCATCGCTTCACCTCCGTCGCTCCCTCCTTCCTCTTTCACTCGCTTCCTCTCCGATTCTTTTGCTGCCGTAAATTTTTCTTTTTATTTATTTATTTTTTCGGTTGCAGGAGAAGGAGGAGGAGGAGGAGGAGGAAGAGTGGCGAGTTACCATGGCAACAGGAAGCTGGCTGCAAGCTACCTGTTCGCTGGTTTACAGAGAAAGAAAGAAAGAAAGAAAGAGAGGGATGAGAGATGAGAGAGCGGGTGTCACGGTAACAAGTTGAATAAGTCTGGAGATATTTTATGTTTTTTTTTTTTTATTTCCAGCAAAACTAATAATGATTCAAAAAACAAGTCCAGAACCTGTTTTATCTTTTTCCTTTCTGCTACCGAGCTCCATCTTCATCTAAAAACATCACATTTATTGCTATTAACGAGGCCTCAGCGGTTCATGTGGCTCAAACACACCCTCCGAACACCAGCTGTATATTCATCCACCGCTAAAAATAGTCCCAAACAGGCAGGATGTTTACTCCTGATTGGGTAATGATGGATAAAATCGACCTGTGTAAATGTGTTTTAACCTCTTTACTGACAACAAGGAGCACAGAACAATCCTCTCCTCTCTCTGTTTCCATCTCTGAAGAAAGTGAGAAGTGCGACGTCACAGGCGGCATCGCTACACCTGACCTTCTCCTCCTCTACACGGCGGGTGAGGAGGGCGAGGGAGTGAGAGGGGAGGAGAAGGAGGCAGAGGGATATTCAACTATAGATGGAGAAGGAGGGGAGAGGCGCCCGGTGACGAAGCAGTTGCTATGCCAAAAAGCAGGAGGGCCGCACACACGGAGTAAACAAGGAGGAGGCCGGGTCGAGCCGAGAGGAAGCAGGAGTGTCAGAACGATGTAGCTGAGGGTGACCGCAGCATACTAACAGCTCTGACAGCGCACACACACACACACACACACACACACACACACACACGATGCACACAAGCAGAGATGACTGCCAGAGATGGGCGAGGGCGATAGCGAATGTGATCATAAGAAGAAAATGTTCTGGAAATGTTCTCGACGTCAAATCCTGTTTCTGAGGCGTTTTCACCCCGAAAGCTCGTGTCAAACGGGGATCTGTGTGTGTGTGTGTGTGTGTGTGTGTGTGTGTGTGAAGCCACAGCATGTCGACACCGTCCTGTGTAACCTGTGAGCTACGACTTCAGGCACGAACACACAAACCGAGGGAACCTTCATCTCCTCTTAAGTCTCTGTTAAATATTCCAAAGTGCATCATGAGAAGAAGAAACGAATCAGGAGCCTCTCATCCAGTCTCACCTGGTCAGCTCCAGTCATCCATCTGCACTTTAACTACAGCATCTTGACTTGTAATCTCTTACGGCACGTGTCGGTGTTTATGTTTTTCTACACATACGCGAAAGAAAAGACAAATGAGTGTAAGTCAGGATGCTAGCTGGTGGTTCTCAAGCTGAAGAAGGTTTATAATCATCCACAGTGCATCCACTGGTAGCTAGAAGTCCAGCCTCTGCAGGGTTCAGCTGCCATGTCATGAGTTTTCTAGTGAGATTAAAGTTTCAGGTGGACCTAAAATGATCATTATACTAACATTTAAGCATGACAGATGGGTGAAGCCACGGTGACGTCATTGCCTGAGGATGTTACTCATGGTGATACGCTAGAGGCTGAAACATACTCTGTTCTGTCTTCTGTTTTATCCTAAATGGCGTCATAATTTACAAAATGAACACCGTGCTGTCTTAAAGGAGGCTTGAAACTAGTAAGTAAGACCATGAACTCAATTGGAAAAAGTGTACTTAGCGAATAAATCAAGTGAGAAGTTGGATCAGTTTTTAAGTTTTGCAAACCAGAGGAGTCGCCCCCTGCTGGCTGTTTGAAAGAATGCAGGTTTTAAAGCATCTGGATTCATCTTTTATCTACAGTCTGAACATCAAACATGGTAGTTGTAACCACCTAAACCTAATCATAGTAGTCAATAATCAGCTAACGTGGTGTGAGCCTGATGAACAGTTTAGTTTTATAGCTAATCTGTGTTCCCTGATGACAGGACGACCATTCGTTTTAACTTTAAAGAATCATTACGCTATACTTCAGGTGATGTAGGGACACATAATCTAGCATATAACCATTTAGAAGCAGGTGTTCACTTCATATCCTCGTGAGAAAACACAGTAAAACGCTCTGATAACACACAATCAGCAGAATCGTAACAAGGAACCTGTATAAGAAGCTTTCATGAGAACACAGGGAGGCACAGACACAAGTGAAACGTCCCAGAAAAGTTTCTGACGATCAACTCGTTATTTCTGTGAGCTCCACGTTCGTCACCCGACCCTCCTGGAAGGAACTGGACGTGGTAATGAGACCAGCAGAAGATTGTAGGATCGTTTATGGGCCCACACTGGAGCTGTGGACGACAGAGTCAGATGGTGACTCATGTGAAGGGAGATTCTGTGATGCACACTGGGATTATAAAAATACACAACTCCTGCGTCTCTTGAGACCGACTCGGTTTGTTGTGTGCAGTTTACAGTAAACCTACGAGTGGACGGAGACGGTTTTAGTCAGAAGATCTTCTAAATGCTGCTCTGTGGGTCGGGCTAACTTTGGTCGTCGAGTATCAGTGAAACGATGAGTCACACAGACGTCATCTATCAGGGCAACGAGCGAGAACTCCCGGCAGCTTTATGAAAAACAAAAGTGATGTTTACATGAATCATTTAAAAAGTTTTTCCTAATTTGCTAACTGCATCACAAAACATACACCGCTTTGTGCCTCTTCTTATGTAAAAGCAGCCTAACATGCAGCAGGTTGACAAAAACGGCAAAAAATCAGATTTTTTTGGACAGATGTCTGCGTAGCGAAGCAGCTAACACTCTCATGATGCTAACAAGGCTCAGAATTGTCTGGTTTATGTTTGACGTTATGACAAACACAGATTTTTCGTTTAAAAAATCTAAAGAATTCACATTTATTTCAGAAACCTGTTTGGATTTACTTGCAAAGTTGAAATCGTGAGCCTTTTTTAGTGTTTCGGAGGTGATTTCTGCTTATTCAAGGGAATATTTGATTTGTTTTAGCATCTAATCGTACATATGAATGGACAGTTTGAAGCAGACAGACAGACAGAGTGCAGATTTAAAGGGAGCCAGTGTGTTTCTCTCCCGCTTAAACAACTCCGAGCAGCGAGAAACAAGTCAAATAATACCGACGTGTCCTCCAAAGAGACAAACTTTCAGATTTACTTCCCTTCAGTCTAATTTCCCATGACTCTCACTTTTACAGCTGTCACGGAGACGACTGCTCCCCCGAGAACGACGCAGATGTCACCGAAGGAAAATGTTTTCAGCGGCACATTTCCAGCTAAACGTCGCCAGTGTTTTCTCTTTTCCCACAGAAGTTATTTGGAGATGAAATCGGGTGCATTCTGGAGATCTGAACAGCCGCCGCACGCCGGTTCATTTCCAATAAGGGCTCATCTTGAGGGCTAATCGATTTAATTTTGGATTAGTTTTCAGTGAAGTTTCATATTGAAGCCATGAAGTCTGCGGCTGCAGCCGACACGCTGACAGCTCGTCGTAATTAACCTCAACACAGACGACCTTTCAGACAATCATCGGTTATTCTGCGAACATGATCGGCACTGATTGCTCCTGTGATTAATTGACCTCACAGCCTTCAAAGTGGTTGTTTTGCCTGAACACAGATATTTACTGTTTGTGACGCTGGACTCGGTTTAGGTTCTGCTCCATGTTGATCAGTCAGCTTGTCTGTGCGACCACATCACAGTTTGACTGGAGAGTCAGCAGCGTTTCAGAGGCCGGATGCCAGTCGTCTGTGTTTACACGCAGCCGTTTAAACACTTTGAAGCCTCGGCATCGCGCCGGTCCAGGCCATCAAACATTCATGAGCAACTCTCGGTACAAACGCTTCTAAGGCAAGATTCTAGAAACATTGCGCTCTCTGGCCCGGTTTTGTCCAGCGTGAAAGCGTCGTTTAATATCGCTGCAGTGACTCTGAATTGGTATTCTCACCTTTACTGTCAGAACAAAGCAGCAAAAGGGGAACTTTAAGCTGCACCTTCACCAAAATCCTCATAAGAATCAAGCCCAGATGCTACCGGTGAGCTGTTCTGTCGCACCTGTGACGTCGAGCGGTATGAACTGGGCCGGCGTGCGTCTTCCCAGGTGCCAGCGGGGCTTCTCGGCGACGGGCGGCCCGGTGGTGGCGGACGTGGCGGTGCTGCTGCTGCTGTTGTTGCTGCTCCAGCCCAGCGGGGGGCGGTCCGAGCTGCAGGGGGACGGGGACGGGGAGGGAGACGGGTCGGTCACGGACCTCAGGCCGAACACCGAGGAGGCGGTTTCATCTTCGTAGAGCTGCTTGGACGCCGGCTGGAGGAGGAAGAGGAGGAGGAGGAGGAGGAGGAGAGTTAAATATGAAGCCAAATAATAAGTGTGGCGATGATGCTTCAGGTCGTCTGATATAATCATGATTTATTTATTATCTGAATAAACACAGTAATGCATAAGTGGAATATCAGTGGAATAAATCAAACCAGCTGAAGAAGAAAAAGAAAAGGAACAAAACTTTGGTCATTTACAAGACTAGAGGAGTCGCTTTCAGTCGGGACTTTTTGTTTAATTTATTTAAAGGTGTTCAGATTCAGAATCAGCTTTAATCAGCACACAGAAGGAAGGAATCTGGTTTCAGCTGTTCAGGTGTCACCCCAGGAGTGAGCAAAGAAATAACAGAAATAGGAAAATAAAAAATAATAATTATCTATAGAAAGAAAAAATAATAAGATAACAAATATATACAAGAATGTACACATCTGAGCAGAACAAATGTCTACATTTGTTTGCAGTAACTCATTTGTCAGCGATTTTAAAACCTTTCTTTACAAAATCAGAGACGTTTTTGCAGTTTTCTCCATTTTCATTAAACTATCAAACACAGCTAACGACATAAAGTGAGAAGAATAGTTCTGCCTGGTACCACATTTCTAAAAATCTGTGTTTTTTGGTCAGTTTTCTTCTTGTTTTTAAACAATTTCTGTGATTTTCTGATTAAAAAAAGGACGTTTTCGTAGCGATATCCTACATTTTTATCGAGCATTGTTTGGATTTACTTGTAAAGTTGAATTTGGGAGCATTTTTTAGTATTTAGGAGGTGATTTCTGTGATTTTTGGATTAAAAAAGGACATTTTTGTAGCTATATCCAACATTTCAGTCATCTTATCTCCCAACATCATCTCCATTTTGATTCAGTCTTTTCTTACATGTTGTACTTTACATTCAACTTTTCATTCTAAAGTTCTTGTTTCCATTTAATGGTCCAGTTATTTTGAAAATCAGACAATATGTTGTTGTTTTTTTCAGTGGCTCAAACACATAAAAATAAATTCAATTGAAGCAAAAATCAATACGACCAAAAAAAAGATGCTGTCGGAGGAGGCCACCGGCGGAGGTCATCGTCTAATCTGCCTCCTCTGAAGGAAAATGTTTTGTCCTCTTTAAGCGGCTTCAGGATCAATAAAGCAGATAAGGAGTCAGGAGGGTAAGAAACAGAGATTAACAGAGAATAAGTGTTAAAAACATAAAGAGCGCGGCTCTCGTTTCCACCTGTCCTGGAGTCAGAGAGACGATGCAGGGAAGAGAACAGCGGTTTGGACTGTTAAGACGAAGGGAAAGTGAAATATGAGATGTGATCTGATGAGCCGGCGGGGACAGGAACCACTGGTCCGGTCCTGCTGAACAACAAGGTGTAATCTCAGCTGGGAGGAACGGACATCTGTCAGCTGTCTGCTATCACAGAGCCCTGAAGCAAGGCAGCGAGACGCAGAGCGCTGCTGCAGTCCTCCGTCATCGACCACGTGGCTCCACCGTAGACCATCTACAGCCTGATTCATACTGAAATCGTCCCAAACATTAACTCGCTGAAGGAAGCCATGCTGCAGCCATCTTGCAGTGAGATCACTGCGGGGGTCCATCAGGCTGGCAGGGAAATAGCCTGAGAGCTATCAGCAGCAGAGGAAACAGAAGAACCGGCTGCAGAGAATGAATCGTTTAAAGACACGTTAACGTTGAGCGAACCCCTAAAACTCCTGTTTACATCCGTCAGTACGGAGCCGCCTGACTAACAGCGCTGAAGTCATCTTCTATTTTGATTTCTTGTGAAGTATTAACGATATTTCCATCTGGAAGACGCTAAATCATTTGGCATTTGTTTATAGAAACCTGCTGAGAGCGTGAAAGGGACGATGACTAATTGTGGCGGGTGTGGAGGACGGCGAGGGAGACGCTGCACAATCGTTTATCTGGCTTCAGTCTTTTATGTGAACGAGACGATCACAAAAGCAAAGAGGCGTTTTGTCACAACACGACTTTTAGCGGCGAAACTACTCGTGAAACTGAAATAGTAATTTGTTGGATTCTGGGGGGAGGAGTGACGCTGCTGCATTGTGCTGCTGATTGAAACTACGAGACTCCTTCAATAAAGGCACTGATACGTATGTGCAGCACGGATAAAGTTCCCCGTCCTTCATCGTCCTGCGATCCTCAACGGTTCCGCTGTGGCTGATACGCACATAGATTTAAATAAAGTTTGCTTTGTGTTTGTGAATCATGAGACCGTCCTCAGAGCCTCATCATGAATCAGTCGTTGCTGTGTGATGAAAGTCCATCTGTTTGTGATGATGTTCCTGAGATGTGACGATCAGCACAGTTAGAGCAATAAGGACGAACGTTTCATGAACGTTCTCACGCTTTTAGAAATCATCAGACAGGAAGTAAACAAGATTCACACAGTCGACCCGAAGACGTGAATGAAATAAGCCTCGATGCTGAAGATGGTCTTTCTGAAGCCGTTACGGAGGCGGTTTGATCAAACTACAAACCTTCTCTTCTATATTCTCTCTGTTCTATTTATTATTCCAGATATTAAACTTTGTCTCTCGTTCTCGTAGAAACTCTTAAAAAGTGTCTCATGTGAAGAGTCTGCTCAACGCTTTTTACTCATATATGACAGACTTTGAACCAAATCACAAATTAACCTCAATAAATTTGAATGTTGTGACTAAAACCCTCCAGTATTATATATAATAATACAAGTTTACCTGAATTATTTAAATATGTTTACGGGTAAGAACCTACTTTTATAAATGTGGTGTATTAAAATATATTATAGATATTTATTTTTACTTTACTTTATTTTATTTTATTTTATTTTATAAAAACTAGCCTTATTTCTTGAGGGGAGCAGCTCACCCCAGTTTATATAATATGAATTTACCTGATTAATTTAAATTTTTTTTATTTATTCTTTAAATCAAGACCCAACAATATCATAAATGATACAAGTTGACTAATTTAAATAAAATGGTTAAGACTCGACAATAACTTATATACAAATTTAACTGACCAAATTAAATATTAAATTTAAGAACCTACAATAATATGTAAAATACTAGTTTTTCAGAAAACTTAAATTTTTAAGTTCTAGACCAACAAAAATTAAACTTAATATTAAAATTATTATTGTTCATATCTAGAAAAATATTCAAGGTTGGAGAAAACTGGTGAAATTCTCCTTTACTAAAGAATAAATCTGTTTATTCGAGCGTTTACTTCACGAGTCTCGACGTGTGTTTGGTGTTAAATAAACTTCACATGACATCCCGTAAGCGAGCGTACGTTAAAAACTGCTGCACTAGAATTACTACACAGTCATATAAATAGATCTGTTTGGGTCTTTTCCACATTTTGAAAATCTTAAGGATTGCAATTTTCTGTACAGCTGCACTCACAAGATCAGTAAATCAGATTACAGTGATTGATCTCTGATGGAAACACACTTTGTCCTCCTTCTAGATTTAATCAGAACATTGGCCTGTGTGGGACGCAGGGCTCCGGCTGACTGAAAACTAAAGCAGTGGATGACGGAGACTTATGTTCTGGTGAGCGTGCATTTGAGCATTTCTGAAGGAATTTGTGATGAAAACGTCTTTAATGATGCAAAGAAACCACAGAATCCAGATACATGCTGGAGTGGCTTTTATGGAGGAGATCTTTGTGTGCAAAGTGAAAATAAGGTCAGAAGACGTACAGATGGAGCGAGTTAGGGTTAATGTGACGTCTGGAGAAAAGTGGAAAAGGTCAGTGAGGTGGCCACAGAGTGAAGCTCAGAAAGGTGCATTCCCTCAGATAATCCTACGTGGAGCTCGTGTTTGTTTGCTTGTGATGAAGTCAAAGAGGTGCAAACATGAGAGAGAGAGTGCAGCTACCAGGAAGATGAAGTCGGGCCTCTTGCTGTTGAGGGAGACGGGCGAGCGGCTCAGCGAGGTGGACGTGTCGTCGGAGCTCTGCGAGGACGGATGCCGGAACGTCTGACCGGTCAGCTTGGTGTCGTACAACTGCTCCTCAAACTCTGCAGGAAAAACCAAAACAAAGTGAATGAGTAAAACAGGCAGCAGAGGAGTGGTGTGCACGGCTCAGATCTGCTGCTGCTGCTTTGCATCACCCTGCAGTTTTCCCTCCCGCGACTGCTGCTGCAACTTCTCCCGAGGAGCCTTAAAGAGTTGCAGTCCTCCGGCGGGCTCCGGTCCTTTCTTTCATTTACTGCGACTCTCCGTCTGTCTCTCTTTGTCTCTCAGCCTCGGTCTCGGTATCTGACTGTTTCTCTCTCCGCCAGCTAAGCCGGCTCTCCCTCAGGCCATTGTAAACAGATTCCTAACCCCCACCTCCGCTTCTTTCTCCTGCTCGCTGCACACACACACACACACACACACACACACACACACACACACACACACACTCCCCCTCTCAGCCGGCAGCCAATCCTTCACCCCCGAACACACTCCCGACCGGCTCCCTTCCCTCCTCACACCGTCCCGCTGGCAGCTTCTCTCTCTCTCGCCGAGGTAAAGAGTTTCCAGTTGAACTTGCTTCCCGGGACAATATGGATTCCTTCCTGGTGGCGTACGGTTGCCTAGCGACGCTGGGAGGCGGCTGACAGCGGCAGCCAAAGTTTCAGCATCAGTCGATTAAGATTTACGTCGACGATCAGGTTGAATTTCAGGCTTTCGTTTACTTTTATCTCGCAGGATTTATGTAGAAAGAAGTTTGGGATCGGTGCGTTTGGAGGCTGTCGATTGTTCATCAAACTTTAAATCTGATAACGTTTCATTTATTTTTTTCTGATGTGGTGTAATTAGATGTAGTGAGGGTGTTTCCTGCCAATCAAACATGGAATAAATGAGGTTTAACTGAGGGAGTAAAAGTCTGACTTTCAGGCTGGTGTAAAAGAAGTTAGTTTAGTGATTAATAGAGCTGCAATGATGAAGCAATTAGTTGTCAGTTTTTAAATTAAATCACCAACTACATTCATAATAATAATAATCTGACTCCAGCTGGATATTTTCTGGTTTCTTTCCTCCTGTGTGAGCAAACTCAGTACCTTTGAGTTGACATTTTTCCTATTTTTGGACTTTTTACAGAACAAAAATCAAATCGTTTAACCAAGAAAATAACAAACACTGAAGATAACGATGAGCTGCAGCCTCGGTGATAAAGAATAAAGCTGCATAAGATGACTGAGAACATTAACGGCACATTAGGAAAGCTGCACGACACCATTTGTTTTTATAAATTTGAATGCAGTCCACTAAAAAAACCCAGCATTTGAAGAGCCCTCATCTTGTTTTTCTTTAGTGTGTTTCGTTTGTTTGCAAAACCCAAAGACAAAGACAGTCATTGTCTCCTCATCACTTCCATCAGCACAGAGGTCAACTCTTGTAAAAAATGAGCGTTTAGCAGCTAAAGAGACAAAGACGAATGTAATTTATCACAAAATGGAAGCAATAGAGGCTGAGAAGCTGCATTTTCTGCATCGTCCCTGTCCTCAGCCTGGCAGCTCACCGTGTGGTTCAACGAGACCTGGTGAAATATTTCGCGCTGAATTTGCAGGACTTTGTGCAGTGAAACTCTGCAGCTCAGCCTCCATGTTTGTCTGTTCAACTCGTTTATAAATGCGAGTAGTTTGCGTAAAGTTTGGCAGGTGTCAGATTTAGGCGAGCGCAGCGAACGTGGGAGTGTTTTGGAGTCAGGAATATAGATTCATGAATAGGAATTAATACACAGCAGCAAATACAAAAAGATAATGATGTGTTTTCGTACGCGGGCAGGCAGTCCACCCGCCCACAGACTCTTTTTTTTTTTTGCAGTTTTTAATGGCATTTGGGATCATTGCTGTTGACATCTTCCTTCTGCTGAACTAAAAAGTGCCAGCAGCAGAAAAACGGTTTCAGGATCTCACTCATCCTGACTGCAATTATGCCTGCAAACCACAGAACAGACACAGGACAGCGTCTGCAGCCGTCAAACCTTTCTACAACCTTCAGCTCGGATTAGGACGACGCACTGACGCGTGTCGGCTGTCGCTTGCTGCTCAGTTGCTGTTTTCTCGGAGTTGAGTTTGAAAAGGTTTCACCAACTCCAGGATGGTCGGCGTTGTTTCACAGAGATGTAATCCTGACAGAGAGAAACTGGAGGTTCTCACAGGACGAGGATTAAACGCTGCTCCTTGTTTCGTGTCCCCGAGGTGACACCGAACATCCTCCAGCACATGCTGACGGTTAGCTTTATTACCTTTTAATGATATGTGGGAGAGAAACACGAGGGACTGGAGGACGAGAACAGCATCAGACGAGGTTCTGAAAACAATCCAAGCTGCTCAGATGGTTGAGAGGCTGCAGAGGCTTCCATGGTTTTGAGCGCAAATTCCTTCAAGAGAAGTTTGGGAAGTTTTTTCTGGAAACGCCAACGAGGTTTAGGATCCGACTGAGCAGCCTGCCTGCTCTCAGCCCGAGGCGAGCGTTCCTCCGCAGACTGACCGAGTCGATCTGGTCGGCATTAACGCTCCCACGCGAGAACGTTCTCGTTAATCCCAATGAGCATCACGCACGCTCTCGCCAACTCACAAACAGTCTGAGCAACACTGATCCAACACAGCTCACATCACCTGCTGCAGCGGCCGGGCATCCGCTCGCATTCATTCTCAAATACGTCACCGTTGATGACTCGGAAAGGGTTTGATTAAAGGTAAACAAATTGCTTATTAATGCAATATGGTCCGTTTTTACTCATAAGAAGAGCAATCACACCTCCAAGTCTTTTCGGACATTATTAGTCGGTTCAACGGTCCATCCAGGATCCTCCTCAACCTTCCAGCAGATTCTCATCCATCATGACCACTGATAATCAGAAAGTAACTCTGAACACAACAGCGTGTTTGGCGACCGTTTGCATTTTAACCCAAATCTTGTCCTCAACTTAACCGCCTCGTCTTGGTGCCGACAGTCGATCAAACACTGAGAGTGAATATAAAAGACTTTTGAGAGTAAAAAATAAAACTCAAGTCTCCTGGATGCAAGTCTGTTGACTTGCTGTGACCCCTGTAGCCTCCGACTTGTGTTCCTCGCTGAAAGAGATAATTGCAACTTCACTGCCATTAAATGGAAAGAAAACAACTTAAAAGCCCAGGAGATGATGAAGAAGGCTCCTACAGGCCTGTATGTGTGAGAATGTGAAGAACTGGCTTCAAATTATGCATCAACTCTACCAAGAAACAGTGGCACACACAACCTCACATAAAACCACGAGCTGTAAGCTTAGGTCTAGTATGAATTTAACAAATATTTAGCTTAAAGGCACTTTTAGGTGCTTTTTGCTCCTTTCAGAAACAATCGGGCTTCTTAGCATCTATGCTAAGCTAACTCACTGATTTTCCAATACTCCCTAATGTGGTTTTATATTTTAAAAGAATAAGTTGGTAAGTGTTTTTTTTCTAATCAACTGTTTGCAAAAGGTGCAACGACGTGCATCACAATCTCTGTCTGACACAAAACTACTTTCCTTGCAATTAACATTTCAGCATCATTATAATAAATAATAAACATTTGCATTCGCCAAATCCTCAGGAAGCTGTTTCACTTCGCAAGCAGCCGGCTGTTTGCGTTCGCGGGGGCCTCGTGATAGGGAACTGTCGATTTTGCAGCGTTAAAAATAATGGATTAAAAACGGCCCGAAATGCTGCATGAAGAAACAGCAGGATCAGCCGGTTAGCAAAAAGCAAAGAGGAGAAGCCAAAACTCATCTCATCCAAACTGCAGTGGCCCAAAGAAGTGAGGCGTCAGCAGGAGACACGGGGGGTAAACAGACTGATAATGGAGAAGAAGAGCCGGAGTGAAGCCGAGACAGACAGAGGACACGGGAGGGTAAAAGGAAGGAGATGCACAGATGGATGGATGGATGGGGAAGAGAGGAGCAGTACCAGAGGAAGTAGCACAACGAAGTAAGGGAGAAGTCAAGAAGCTGCAAACAGATGGAGAAAATTGCACGGAATGAAGAGGTACAAGGAAGATAATCATAAAGAACGGAGCCGAGCAAATCATCTGACAGCAGTGGAGGAGTAGGAGGGCCACAGTTAGGAGGAACAGGAGATAATTAGGGAGAGGCAGAGCAAGAAGTCAAAAAAAAGAAGAAGAGGAGAAGCAGTGGAGGGAGGCATGATCAAGAAACAGCACAGAAAATCAGCGAGAGAAAGTAGGAGGAGAGAAGAGGAGGGATTCACATCACCAGTGAGGCCCGGTCCGTCAGAACCAACAGGGAGGGAGTTCAGGACTGAAGGCTGGGTGTTGACTAAAAATAGGATCCAACACGTCTGATTAATCTCACATCCAAAACCATTCACTTGTTCCAGCAGCATAAACGGAGGTTCTGTTGCCCTTAAAACCAGCTCAGGAAGCACGGCTGCACTAATTAGCACTAATTAGCACGTCGTCTCGCTGATGTACGAACGCTGTCGTCGGCATATTTTAACGTGTGTTTCCTAAAATGTCTAAACACGATTTCACAGAGATATTTAAAAAAAGAAGACAAAAAGTTGAGGTTATTGGAAGATGAACACTTTTTTTTCCCACGGATAAACAATTAATTGCTAATCACAGCAATAATGATAAGCAATTACAATTAATAAACTTCTTAATTAGAAAGCAGCGCCTCCAGTGATGAAGTGTCACGAAGCGCTGATTAGTTCCATTGGTTGTTATTTACAATTTTTTTTTTATTCTTACATTTTAGCATCATTTTCTTACATTTTACTTGTACAGCGGATTAAAAAATAAGATTTTACATTGAAAAAACACCAGCAATGTGTAAAATATGATTAAACACCACAGAATAAATGACATCATTTACTCTCTGAACCCAACAGCAGGATTGAAAGGCGACTATCTTTAAAACCAAACTGCCAAAATTCTACTTTTTATCAGAAACTGTAAAAACAAAAAAAATATATTGAGTTTTTTGATAATCCTTGAACTAATCCTGTGTGACATTTGGTTCAATCAGGAGGAAAAAAAATAAAATCTCAGCTAAAAATCGTGCCATTTCCTCAGATTTAATTTTAAAAAACGTGCCAAAAAAATAAAGAAAACAACTCACAGTTCACCGAGCTGCAGCCGACAGGGACGTGACAGAAAACTCAGCCATTATTCAGGTGAGCTGCAGGCAGTGTTTCCACAGAACAGACGAATCAGAGGAATAAAACTTACTGGATCGATAAAATAAATGCAGCATGGCTCAAAAACAAAGGAGCGAGCTGTTGGAGGATGCATTCAGCACGGTGAAACATCTGACTAGACAGAAAAGGTTTGGAAAAGTTGTAAAATATTGTGAGTAGAGCCACCATTTAATAAGAAATTCAACTTCAGCTCTTCCTTTTTTTGTTCTAATTTAAGGCCTTATAACTTTGTCAAGCTGCACAAAAGACATTTCTGAATCCACTTGTAGTCATGGTTGTTCTGTCTCCATAGAGGTGCAGGACTTTTCTAACATGACAGGAGCAGAAAACGACCAGTAACTTTAACCATCAACACCGTGATGCATCAGAACAGATTAATCCTCTCCACTTCTACTACATACCACTGTGCAGCTTGTTAAGTAGATTCTACTCCTTCTCCCACCTCTTCCCGTGTTAGATTTGAAGCTATCTGCCCAGCAGTCGTACAAACAGCATGTTTTCCTCCAGTTAAAGTTTGAAAACAGCCTCTGAGACGTGTGCACTGACCGGCAGAAGGTGAATCCAGACGACGGCGGCGGCGGCACTAGAGCAGAAGGAGAAGCGAGGAGGTAAACAGTTGTAGATCCATGCTTCAGATTGTGAGTGCAGCGAGAGGACCGCGGGGCGCTGAGGGAGGGGGAGCAGGGGCAGTAAAGGTATGCCGGTCACTCCCACTCGTGCACCCCACCCCCCTCCTCCGTCCAGACAAGCAGGCCGAGCACTCATGCATCACTAACCTGTGCACTGTGTTTGCACGCATGTCTCTTATTCAGGTGTTTGTCTTCCTGTGTCGCTCATATGCAGATTTTTTGCACAAATTAAGCTTAACGACCTTTCCGCTCGGCGTAGTCGTGGGTACAAACCTGCATCGTTTGTGTACAGTGCAGCCATTAGCAGATAAACCCAACCATCCTTGACAATACGCACCCGGTCGTGTCAAATTTGGGTCACCCTTTCTTCTCCCCTCCAGGAAGACGAAGGGGGGATGCAGAAATTAACAATACCCCTCTTTCACCACGGCCTTGTTTGTCTGTGTACGCTACGTGCATGCGCCGACATTCATGTCATGTCTTCGTCCTTGCGATTTAACATGCACAATTGATCAATCCATTTCAGGGACGGGGCCGCTGTTTGCCAGAGGGTGACCCAGAAGGACACACTTGGCGGTTAGCGGCCTAGTTTACGTCGGCGATGAGAAACCGCGATCCAATTATCAGCCCCAGCACAATTTCAGGCTGCAGGAATGTTTGTGGAGGACTAGCTGGTGTTTTTCAGCGCATTTGTACAACTTTTGTTTCTGATTGGTCAACTGGAATCGAAGACGTTTTATTATTACGACGTGCAACTTACAAGAAACACTTGAAGCAATTCTACTCCCAGCAAACCACAAAACTTCACATCTTGACATCTCCCGCTAATTAGTTTAGATAAGAACATGGTGGACGTTTTTATCCCACCCTGATTTATTTCCTCAATTCTCATTCACCACTTTGGCTGTTGCTTTTCGTTATTGCCCTCTCTGGGGCATCAACGTGAGAAACAGGACAGAATAAAACTATTGGAGGCTCCATCACCTGCACTGATTTGACTCCAGTTTACGGGAGCGAGCCAATGTGAAGCTGATGTTCTGGAGTCATCGGCATCCAATAAACAGGTATTATAGCCCTCTGTGGACGCGGTTTGTTGCAACGGTACAAAAGCTTGGACTGAAACAAATTGGACCGCCGCCTCTACAGGAATCAAAACGGCATCCAACGTCTGATGTAAGTTGCTTTTTAAAAACCATCCTTCATCCAAAAGTGTAATAAATCCAGCAGATCTGGTTGCCAGAAGCATGAGTCAGCAAAGACAGGAGGCCTTTTTTTATACCAGCCGGACACGTGGACGAGAATAACAGGCCGGATTATAGAGACGCACTTCAGCCTGAACTTTTGTGAGTGTTCTGACCTCAAGAAAAGCTCCGGCAGACTCACTCCAGTACGGGAGTGAAAGTACCGACTCAAGGGTAGCACCTCTGAGCAGCCCTGAATGCTGATTGGTTCAAGTCAGGAAAGACAATAAGTGTCATTGTTCTGCCTCTCAGTCTCTCTGCAAAGTGGAACTTTTCTCCATCGACGACGTAAACCTGCCACACAGTCCAACATAACAAACCTCCATCGATCTGTTTGCTACGTGCTCATTGGACTGGAAGACAACAATATGAAAATAAGAATAAAAACAGTCCTGGATTTGATGGGTTTTGATGACTTTATTTCAAAATGTTGTAGGGTTTTGGACTCATATTTAAATTACTGAGGTTGGGCTTCATAATTAATCAAACTGTAGGGTAATGATGATGTATTATCTTTAAGTAAAGCAGTATTTTATATGTACTTTCTGCAGGATTTTAATCCCTAATATAGAAGTTAGGAAAGCTCTTTGCCTCGACAGCTGTTGTTTTAAATGTGCTGCATAAATAACGTTATCTTGACTTTGTTTGACATCTGTCTGTTGTTGCAAATTTTGAACACAATCGATGAATTAAGAACACACAGCTCCGGCCGGCAGGCATGAAGCGACTCAGGAGTCGATCTCATGGTGGCACTTCATCAGCTAAACTCCCACAATGCTCTCTGTGTGCCAACACTGAACTAGCAGCAGTGTGAGCGACCACCTCCTCGGATCGCTACGGTGATCAACAGGAGGAGGCTCCACCTGGTGGCGCAACCAGGCATTACCGCTAAAGTACATTTTCTGACATGCATGTGCTTCTGGCTGATCGGTTATTACATATTTTTAATGGATCAATTTAGCGTAAAAGCTAAAAGTGCGTTCCAGTCATGCTCAGAGAAAACATGCTTATTTACAGCGCTGTGGGAAACGATCCGTTCGGCGCCATATGATGCTCCTCCCTGCTCAGCCTCCACCAGGCAGCAGCGAGCAAGGCGCTCAAGGACACGCTGGCCCTCCAGCAACAACTGTCAAGACTTTAAGGCCCTCTACAGATTTAAAGTCGGGGCCTTTCAGTCACGAGTCCTCCTACCTTGAAGCTACTGTCGCCTCAGCCCCGTGTTTGATCAGCGCCGGGTTCATGCGAGGTTCTGGCAGGTTGGCTTAGATGCAAATGCTTCTGAATCATAGCATTTAAGTGTGTCAGACTTCAGCCGCTGTTTGAAGAACTTCTCTAAAACCCCGAGGAGAGAAACGAGGCAGACGAGTTTGTCTTGCCTGATTCACGGCGACGTCACTCCAAAGAAGAGCTCTGCAGAAAGGCAACGGGACGGAGACAAAACGAGGAGGCCAAACGGACTCCTTCACTGAACACAGAGGCAATACTTTGTGGTTCAGAAGCTAAAAAACTCCCCCGATTATAAAGGTCACTCAGTAATAAAAGTTCAAACACTCTATAAATCCCTAAAAGAGACTCCATTCACTGTCAGAGGTTGTGCTGCGGGCTGTATTTCAGTGTGACAACAAGGCCTCGTCTGGCTTCTCTGTTCGTGAGCCAGTTGTGTCAAAACGCTGAACGCCTGCTTTAATTTAATGCTGTGTTAACAAACCATTTGCATAATATTGTACGAGGCGTTTAAATTGACATGTGCATTATGCGTCGCGTACAATCACCTGGGACTTTCTGGTAATTTAAATAAAATTACGTTTAAAAATGGGAGAAATTTAAAAGAGAAACGGCTCAAAATTCCAATTTATTCCAGTCGCATTGTCACAATAGAGAACGTACGACGTGGAAAGCTTTCGTCCTGTATCGGCGGCGTCCAGCTGATCGATGCCGCACCTCGTATTGACCACAGCAGGACCTTATCAGCCTCGGTTCATCACGCTTAGCGTCGGCTCTGACAATTAAAGGGCCGCCGTGACATTTTATAGTCAAGTTAGTGCAGACGGGGAAACTTTATCAGGCTGTTTGCATCGACTGCATCGACTCCGAGCTCCTGCCACACAATTAAAGGGTTACTATGACATTTTAAAGTTGCACCAAACCGTTGTGTGGCGAGGCTGCTGCACTGGCACTAAAGAGATATGATAAGACACGGTGAGATAAAACGATGTTTACTGATCTGCAGAGAGAGAAGAAAGGTCACAAAAGGTAAACGGCAAAGCGAGTCTAATTCTGGCTTTGAGTTTTAAATGACATAAAAGAGCAGAGGCATGAGTAGCTCTGAGCACTAATGATGCCCTTGGCCTCCGTTAAAAACCTGATTGTAAACAAACAGACGCTTGAGGAGGACAGTCTCTTCAGACGGAGCGCAGAAAGCAGGGTTCGGACTGAGCGGCGTCAGCGTGGAAGCGGCCTTCACAGAGCTCTGACCTCAGCAGCCAGTGATGAACCGAAGCCTCACATCAGCGCCGGAGCTCAACAATACGAATCCCTGCAGCCAGTTTAGACCCTGAAACCAGGAGAGCGGAGGCCGAATCAGATCAGAGTCACTCTGCAGCAGGACAACAAGCCCAAACATGCCGCAGGAGTCGTAAAGAACTATTTCCATGGAGCCAGTCTGGGATTAAATAAGGAGACTGACACAGTCCAATCCGCTGCTTAAGTCTGACACAGGAGCCATTTTTATGCCCAAATGCTCCTTCAGAACTCAGCGAGGCACCACTGAGGGTTAAAAAGAGTTTAAACGCTTTCATCTCCCACAGAGTGATTAGTGAAGCTGCTCTTCCAGGTGGTTTAACCAAAGGAAGAGTCCAAGCGTTCATGAAAACGAGGATATAAGAGGTTAACGGGAGAAAGCTAGCAAAGGGGTCGACATCTAAACATGAAAGATGACGTGTCACGTTCTGATTGAAGTCTTAATAAAATACAAGACCGCTGTGATTTTGGATGTAGACAAAGATGAAAAACTACAACTTATCAGCCAGGTTTTAGAAGATTAGGGAAGTTAGCTGACGTATGATGATCTGCCACCTGCTGTCGAGCCCACTGTGGGTCAGTCAGAGGTACGAACCAGAGAGAAAAACACTAAAAACTGACAAAAACAGACAAAAACATGAACCACAAGGAGTTAGTCATGAATTAATGCTGATGGTGTTTCATGGTATAAAATATTTCCTGCAGCAAAATCTGAATTGTGAGCTCAATCTCTATATACAGTCCAAATAAAGTAAATAAAAAAGTTTTTAAAAAATTGGTTTGTATTTAACTGATGCTGATTTCCTGATTTCCTGATTTCCGCGCTTAATCTCCAAATAAAGTTCAAATAAAGTGATTCCTGTGATAAAATCAACAGTAAACGATCTGTAAGAGTGAAGCCGGTCGGTTATTCGTGGCTTATAAGTGTTCTGCTGTCAAGTTAAATAAAGTAATCATAATAAAAAACGTTGAATATACACAATGGATGTCCTGGATTTATTCTAATTCTGATTGTGACTTGAAATCGGTTAATTGTGCAGCCCTACTCTGGTGAAACTCAGAAGAAGACGCACAAAGTATGGCAGCATTTTCAACTTTTGAAAAACCTTTTAAAAACTGAAATGCTAACTCTGTGAGCAGGATTTAGCAAAAATAATTTAACAACAGTTAACTTTTAGGTCTAAAAAAGTCTAAAATAGCTTGTTTTAGCAGTAAAACCTTAAATTTTGGCTGAAAAAAAGGAACAAACATTTGAATTACATGAGTGAAAAGTATGATTGATGTATATACGCACACACACGAACACCTATAAGAAGCTCCTCTCCTGAACCGTGGCGTCATGCGATGGATAACACACCTTCACCGCCTCTGATCTGCAGCGACGGTCGAGAGCTGCCGGCCGACGGTGTCAGAGTGTGTGTCAGTGTCTCGAACCTCTTCGCCGATCAAACGCTCTGAAGTGGATCTGAGCCACCGCTTATCCTCATTTATTCAAAGGGTGTCTCCGGTGAGGAGATCTGATTGGACGGATGAGGGTTCTCCTGCAGGCCGAGCTACATCAAGGAGACTACGTCCTGGACACTGTAGGAATCATGTGCAGAGGATTAATTAAATGTCAGATGGCAAACCGGAACAACGTCGTCACTGTTTACTACACGACCACATGACTTCTTTCCTTAAACTGGATCCATTAACATGCAAAGTCGCCCGGTGCAGCTTTGAATTAGTGGATTTTTTTTTTTTTTTCACGCGACACTTCAGAGGAGGAACTACAGGAGCAGTGATTAAAACAGAAGAAGCCTCTCATCCTTCATCTCTCTACAAACTCTCCTCTAATCTCACAAACCGCCGCTCGGCCAGCGACTCTCTCCAGCTTCTGATCAGCCAACAGGAACAAGGAGAACATCAACCTGGAGGAGTCGGGAAACACTCATCACGCCTTCCTTTTACTTTATAACGAACATCAGCTGCTATTTCTTAACCGGATCTTCAGCTCACATTTGTAGATGAGCTCTAATATCGCTGAGGTCTGTTCTGGTTTTTGATCCTGCTGATGGCGCAGACAGGTTTGATTTCTGGGCGTCTCACCACAAACTAAACATCCCTCTCACCATGTTTTCACCATATTTCCAGATATAGACGCTTAAATTACCTCAAACCCAACTCAAGCTCCTTCAGCCTGCAAGTCTGAGAGTTTGCATCAAGCCGCTGTTCACTCCAGTTTCTTTCACTTTTTCCAGAAGTTTGATGCTTCTTTTGTTTTCTCTTTTATCTGACTGACTTTCCTTCAGTTGCCAGAATCAGCACCGGTTCAAGACAACAAACCACAGACCTCCCACACCGGCCTCCCTGCACCGGCTGCATGTTCATTTTCAAATTGTACTTTGAAGGCTTTACACGACCAGCTGATTGTATCCCGGCGATGCTGAAGATCTGCTAAACCTGAGCATCATGTCAGAGCAGCAGATAGTGAAGCTCTGGATGTCTTCTTGGTCACTCATGGATGTTGCACGTCTGCAGCCAAAACTCTGGAACGACTTCTTCGTTAAGAGATTTGCCAAATTTATCACTTTTAGAAATACTTTCATGTCTGTGTGTGTTTTCTTTTGACTTACTGTCATCTTATTCCTGCTGTTTTTAACCCTTTTCTGAAGCACAACTTTTAAGAAAAGCACAACATAAATACAGATTAATGTTATTGGTATTAAGATCTAAAGTCATCTGAATTGATATTGGGAAATTTCAGCAATGATGCATTATGCACTCCACTTATTATCCTACACATTAAACAATTAGAAGATGTCATCTTATCATCATCCGTCCTGCAACTGTGGAGTAGAAACACACTGAATGCATTCAAATTAATGATTTTAACAGCTAAATCAACACATAAAGGCCTTGTGTTTCCAGCTACAGCTCATTTTCACCTGTCAAACACACCAAAAACACCAAATATCTATTGGCGCTGTCAGAACAATCTGCTGCGAGAACTCACGAAATCAAAGCAACGCGGCACGACAACAACGTTTGACACGCTGTCATCGCAGATCGAGTCCTACGCCGCCAAATCAAACCCAAACAAAAGTGTCTCATGTGGGAATCGGGCCAGAACTTCACTTTCCTTCCGGTTCAGGACTCCTCCAGCGAAGTCGGAGGAAAATTCCCACTTGAAGCGAGGAGACTCATCATCAGTGTGATGTTAATGCAAAAACACTCAAAAACAGCAGTCAGCGCTTAAAGAGCAGAATTATGGAGATTATAGCTGCTACATCAAATCAAACAGGCCCCAAGTCACACACACACACACACACACACACACACACACACACATCTGCATTATCGAAACAAGACTCACAAAAAATGACTCCACAAATATGCGTGAATTCGTACGAAGCGGTTTCCGACACTGAAGTGAAATATGTCGAGTGCTGAGGAGGTGGTAAAGTATGAATACTGGAGTGTTGCTTAATGGGTTTATCATAAAATTACAGAGCAAGTGTGCGCAAACAGCCAGTCTGGCAGTAATGGATTACATAAGCTAAACTCCCAACACAAAGTTCACCGTTAATGGGAAGGAATATTATGAATATTTCACTGCTGATTAATGGCGTGCAGGAGAAGAAAAAAAAACAAAACAAATGAGGCCGCCGTATATGTGGACAGAAAACACAATAAGTCCGTCTGCACAGGAGGAGAAAGGGTTGTGAGCAGAAAAAGCAAAGTGATGTGAAACTCTGGCTATTATCAGAACACATCCTCCGTCACTGGGGTAGAACACAGACCTTTAAATATATTATATATTACCGCCAAAGAGCAGCATATGAATATTTTAACACGGCAAGCAAAAGAGAAAACCTTTGATCACAAAATGTTCTCTCTCACGTGTAAATGGCTGTTGTCACAAAAGGAACGTTTTCACTCTTATTTCCACACAAACTGCAGATTCTCACCGTGTTCTGTGGGAAAAGCAGGAAAGTGCTTCAGCACATTTGAAATATGCAACCTCCAACTGTTCATTTCGATACGCTTCGCTAATTAAATCAAGTGCTGGAAGGAGCCGTGCGGAACTCGAAACCAAATATATTTAAAAATTGGACCGAAACGATCATTTGTGAAACATGAGGCGGCCATCGTTTGCAATCTGCACCACAAAGCTCCGGCTTGAAACGGCCACAGAATCAGAAAACTCGTGAATTTACAAGAGACGGAGATGGAAAGTCTAAATAATCATCTATGAGACTGTCCTCGGCTGTTTGGTTGTTGGATCAGAACCGTCAGAAGCAACAGGAACCTCCTCCTTGGTGTCACATCTGGATACCCTTCAGCGTCGTTCTTCAACACGCAAAGAAAGTTTACAGACCTATAAAAGTCAGAAGTAGACGGCACGAGTCCAATAGCGTAAAGGGAAAGCTCGTAGTTACTCACATCTTTAAATTTAAATTGCTGTTACATAAAATCAAACGGATTACTAAAAAGCAAACATCAACAGGTGTGTGGTAAAGACTGCCGTGCTGTAAATTATTGGACCTCCAGGTGATCAAAGTCTAGAACGATCGATATTTGCCTTTTAACTCGTGGTTCATGTTGAGAAATCAGGTTAACTAACCGACTGCTTTTGGTTCCTAAACTTAAAGTCAAACTAAGTAAGAAAATACACAAAATGTTTTGCATCTTACAAGATCTCAACGTCCTCATTTTGTTCTTTAAAACTTTTACTTCTACTGGAGTCGAATAATGACACCGAAGGACGACAGCACTTTGGACAAACTGTGCAGCGTTTGATGCTTTGGGAACGTCAACAGGTCAGAAAAGGCTTAAAATGTGTGTCGCTGTTTCAGAGCCAAGCTGCAGTAGTTGTATGCGGTGACTCGGGGTAAATGCAAGTTTGCACAGAAGTTAAAATGACGCTATCAGCCTTTCTGTTTGGAGTGTGGTGTAGGACAAAGCAACTGCAAAGTGCACCAAAATCACACCAAATGGCGGCCAGTGGACACAGCTCTGGTTCGACAGGCACGTAAAATAAAACTAGGCTGTTGTGTTCGCATATATTGCAGATTTTATGTTGCCAATGGAGATGTTTAGGGAGAAAAACAACATTGTGAGGGCAGAGGAATGGCGCTCGTTGTCCTCTCTGAGTTTAACCAATCAGCGTCCAGATGCTTCTTACCTGCAGCAGGTACGTTTTCTCCCCCAAATACGGCCTTAACCTTATTCAGGACTTTCACGTTGCCATACATAGAAGGTCTAAGAAGGAGGTCCAAGAAAGAAAATGTGCAAAATATTTGTTGGTATTCATTACAGACTTTTATACTATGTTTAAAACATTTTCTGACAAGTTGATGTATTTTTGCACGACATCCATCCACCGCTTAATCCTCACTAGGGTCGTGGGGGGCTGGAGTCTATCCCAGCTGACTCAGGGTGAAGGCAGGTTCACCTGGACAGGTAACCAGTCTATCACAGGGCTACACTTAGAGACAGACAACCAAGCACACTCACATTCACACCTACGGACAATTTACAATCACCAATTAACCTCAGCATGTTTCTGGACTGTGGGAGGAAGCCGGAGAACCCGGAGAGAACCCACGCTGCACGGGGAGAACATGGAGACTCCACGCAGAAAGATCCCGGGTGTCCTCACCGGGACTCAAGCCGGCGACCTCCGAGCTGCGAGGTGATGATGCGAACCACCGAGACACCTTGCAGCCCAAAAAAGAATATGTGCAAAATATTTGTTGGTATTCATTATGGACTAATGTTTTCAGATAAGTTGAAGTATTTTCACATGACAAATGTCCCACTTTTTATATTAAACTAAAAATCTTCAAAAGTAAAAAAAAAAACAATACCTGTCACCTAAACCAAACGGGCTGGGGTCCAGCAGAAAGGTTCTACGGGGCGCTCAGATAGCTCAACAGGTTGTGTGGGCAACTCCGATGCAGAGGTCATGGGTTCTAGTCTGGCCCATGACCATTTACTGCAGGTCCTTCTCCCATCTCACGTCCAATAAAGGCTAAAAAGCCCAAACAAAAAAATGTTTTAAAAAAAAAAGGTTCTACAGCCGCCGCAATTGCAGTCAGAACATGCACAAAAGTTTGGGCCGCCTGAAGAGAGGAGTTAAAAAACCAAACACTTCTTCTGTCCTTTGTTTTGAACCCATATCAGGATCAATATTTTCCTATTTTCGTGCAGAAACATCAGCAATCCTTCCTGAAAGACGCTAACAGAAAAGGCTAATTGCCGTCCAAGAACAAACACCATATTTTGCCGTTTAGTTCTGAGGACTTTCACTTAAGAGCACAAAAAAAAAAAAAAAAACACCCACTTACTAATTATAACAGATTTCCATATTAAATCCAATTTAGTCATTAAAGTAAATTTGCACACATGACAAATCCAATCAGGAATGAAAGCGACACAGAGCAGCTGATCGCATGAAAACCCGGTATGCTAATCATCCTGTGTCGGGGTGTTGATGATGAGAGGGATCACTGTTGCCCACTTAGCAGCAACAGTGAAATAAATCTCGCATAAATCTTCCTGCCGCGGGGAGCCGAATCTCGGCAGAAAACGCAGCCTAACACCGGAGGACGACAGCCAGCTTCATAAATATGGAGGGCAGAGTGTTGAGGAGCGGGAAGAGTATGAATATTTTACCGAGCCGAGGCCAGTGGGAGACTGGTGCTGAGGATGGCCAGAGAGAGAGAGAGAGAGAGAGAGAGGGAAGGGGAGTACAGCTTCACTGTTATATAACACACACCCAAACAGATGGACACACACACACACACAACACAAAGCACAGGACACTAGTGTACAAACTGAAACCAAGGACACACACACACACACACACACACACAGCGATGAACACGTAAACACAAAGCGGCATAAATGAGCAGAGACGACAGGAAAAAGATGAATGGCCT
Source organism: Stegastes partitus (assembly GCF_000690725.1). Taxonomy (NCBI): domain Eukaryota; kingdom Metazoa; phylum Chordata; class Actinopteri; family Pomacentridae; genus Stegastes; species Stegastes partitus. The sequence goes on from NW_007579837.1 coordinate 33,531, forward strand.
CGCACACATCTTCACACACTCTCCCAGAGCTGTTGTCCACCCACGACCGTGTTCATCCATCTTATTTTCATCATACACAAGATGCCAGAACGTCCGAGACAATAACCGGCCTAATACACACATAAACGTGGAGAGGAAGACGTAGGAGGCGACGCGCCGGACGGTGGGCGCTGCACACAAACACCTCAAGAGTTTTGTCAATGAAGAATTTAAAGGACGAAGCTCGAGAGGTTTAAGAGTTTTTTTTTTTCTCTCTAATAAATCCCATGGAAAACATCAAAAGCAGAAATCAGCGGCCTGATCCTGCTAACAACTTCTGCTTGAGCAGCCAAAGCATCTCTGCCTCAGAGCTTAAATTTAAATTAAATGTCGGTCTGCTGGCCAAAAAAAAAAATTAAAGCCTCCATTGTTTTCAAGCTTTGGGGATGATTCACAGTTAAAGAATAGAATAAAACATGATTGACCACTTGCGAGGCTGCCATCTTCTAAAAATACCAGACGTTGCTTCAAAGCACAACGTGAAACTCGCTAATTGAGCCGATCTGCCTTTTTTTTTTTGAGTTTCTTTTTTGAGACGTTGGCCTGATATCTGCACACGGCTTTATGTTGGGAGACAATCCCTCACAGATCCTCGACCATTCTCTAAATATAAAGCAGCGTTTTGTCCACACACTCTGGGAGAAGCAGGAACACACATTCTGTCACTTCATAAGAAACTTACGCGCAAAAGCGACGCACTGAGCAGCTGCTTTCACTGTCGATTAATGTTGTCAGTGATTTTCTGGATGAACAAATGTGTTGTTTCGTCCATAAAATGTAAGAAAACGGTGAAAAATGTCGACCAGTGTTTCTCAGATGTCTTGTTTTGGTCGTAGAGGAGGAAAGAAACCAGAAAATATTCACATTTAGGGAGCTGGAATCAGAGAATTTAGACAGTTTTCTCCTTGAAAATGTGCTAAAACTGCAAATATCAAAAATAGTTTAATCAGTTGGTTGATTATTCTAATTATCATCGCAGCTCTGATATCATTTTCCACAATGCGTGCTCGTATTTTTACTCGTGGTCAACCTGTTTGTGTTTTTCATGCCTGATGCAGATTTTTAGAGTCGCTGATTTATTGGTTGCTGTGTTTGCTCCAAAGATTTATTCCTGTCATCTGGTTCCAGAACCTAAATTGGGGAAACTGGCATTAAAGCCTGGATCCTAAACGTCTGATCTCACTAAATGATGTCAAAGCAACTTCCTGTGACTTGGAGACAAATTCAGGTTGACTAGTTACGACTGATTCACATTGAACCTGCTTCATCAGCGTCATTGATGACTTGTGAGGTGTATTTTTTATGATTTTTAAGCTCTTAACCTTCATGTAAACCTCATTTAAGTTGTTGAAAGAGATTCTTTTCTGGTTAAATAAAGTAAAATAAATGCGGATATCATCTGCTAAACGTATTGTTGTCTCACGTTTCGTCACTTCACACAGCTGCTGTTTCATCCGAGCTCATACCCACCAAAGGAAAACAAATCATTAGCTGATTAGCTCAAAATAGCACTTAATCGGGCCCTTTCAGCCCCACCAATCCCTGCTTCGGGGTCCTCCTCCTCCTCCTCCACTGCACTGGGAACAAGATCACCGGAGCACCAAATGTGTCTCCATCCACAACAGAAAATAGTCCCCTGCACATACTAACGAGCTGTTTGAGGACTTATCAGCCATTTTAAAAGTTAAAGCCCCCACATTATGCTTTTCCTGTACTGTGTAATGTAGCTGCAGTTTTGTGCACGTAGAAGAAAAGTTTAAACACCTCGTCTGAAGTCCAGGCTGTTCTTCTGCTTCCTGTCGACATCATCATGTGGCACATTTGCATAACAGCTAGTTTGGCCCTCAAACAAAGTCCAGAATTATCTTCTCGCTAGCGCAGCTTCTGCTAACAACATCCTTATACTCAGACATCTGGGGTTACAGTATGTTCACCAATGGGGCCTCACTTTACTGGGGCCAGCTGACCAATCAGAGCAGAGTTTGGGGACCTCAAAGAGACAGGAGCTAAAATAATGTGCTTATTTGACCATTACAGCATGTAAACACATCCTAATGGAGCACAACATGAGCTGTAAGCGTGCAGAGATGGGCACATGTTTTTAAAGCTTTGTTTCTTCAGTCTGAACAAACTCAGCAGAGGCCAGATGTCAGAGACAGCAAGGTCAAAGTCAAAGAGGTGGATGGATGCATCTGTCGGCAAGGAAACAAACATCTGAATTAAATGAAGCTCCAAAACCGTCATCATGCCGACACATGAACCGTGCAGAGATTCACTCGCTCATTCACTCCTTCTCCCAGGTGTTCAAGGTTGTCACGCTGCCATTCAGCCCCCGTTGTTCATTCAGCTGTAATTGTTTTAATGGAAGGGACGGGCAAAGGGCGAGACAGCATGAGTCACACAGCACAGAGAGAGAGAGAGAGAGAGAGGGAGAGAGAGAGGGAAGCAACTGGCAGGAAGGAAACCGAAGAGAAAATATACCTGAGAACAAATGGAAACCCTGGTTGGCTTGAGTGCTAATTTGCATACACACACACACACACACACACACACACACACACACACAGGTTGAACACACACATACAGAGCAGCGCCTCCCGTAAACAACACATCAAAACGGCAGCATTCCACCTTAAGAAACAGAAACAAGGCAGAGTTGCAAACACTGGCTGCTAACTAAGATGTAAACATGCCTCCTGTGGACACACACGCACTGCAGAAACACACCCATCCTCACGTATCAACAGGGCTCGTCCTCCCAACACGTCAAAATCGCACAACACTACCTTAAACAACAACCCTGCAAGGTGAATCCAACACACATCACCGGCGGCGCTCCTGTGAGCCAACACACACACACACACACACACCCACACTACAATATAAACACAACGCAAAAAAGGGGGGATCTAACACACACACACACACACACCCATATCAGCGCAGTCCAACGCCACACACGCGTGTAAACACTTTCCCACCCGCCTCCGCTCCTGCCTCCACGCCTTTCCCACCCACTCAAAACACAGCACACACTCTCGCCCACACACACACACACACACAGACACACACACACTCCCTGCAGCCATCCATCCATCCGTCCATCCATCCTCTCCATCCTTTCCTTACCTTGCAGCAGGCTCTGGAGGTTGAGCTGCGCCTGCTGGTGCAGCTCCTCGACACACTCCGGCCTGCTCCACGAGCCGAACACGTTCACGCTCTGTTGCCATGGAGACCTGAAGTGGGCCGCGCCGCCGCTGCTGCTGCTGCCGCCGCCGCCGCCGCCGCCGCTGCTGCTGTGGTTGCCATCGCCGTGGCTGCTGCTGCTGCTGCCGCCTCGCCTGCCGCTCTCTGCCTCGAGACCGCTGGTGGCTGGAGGAAGAGGGAGAGGAAAGAGGGAGGGAGGGGAAGTGATGGATGGGAGAGGGAGAGAGAGAGAGAGGGAGAGAGAGGGCAGGGAGGAAGTGAAATAAGGAGGGAAATAAGATTATTGAGAGTGAGGTGGGAAAAAATATAAAAAGGAGAGAGGGATGGGTGAAGGTGGATGGGTAGAAGGATGAAAGGCACAAAAGGAAAAAAGATGAGAGGAGCAAGATAGATGGGGAGGAAAAGAGGTGCAGAAAGCAGCAGGATCGAGGAGGAGAAGGGATGGAGGGAGGAGACGAGAGAGAGAAAACACACATAAATAAAAATGTATGAATTTGCATAACTAATACCCAGAGACGTAGATTACATAACGCAGTGTGTTGTCAGGGAGAACAAGGAGCGAGGAAGGAAGGGAGGAAGGAGGGAGGGAGGGTAAAAAAAAAAAAATGAATGAGGGATTAGGGAGAAAACGAGTGAGCAGATTTGGAGGGGCAACAGAGAGGAGCGCTTAATTAGGAGGGGAGAGAAGAGGGAGGAAGATAGAGGAGGGGAGAGAGGGAGGGATTAGGGCAGGGAGGTATGAGAGGAGACAAAAAGGGATTGTGGCATTAGGGAGAGAAAGGAGAACAAGACTGGGAGGAGGAGGGAAAGAGGGATGACATTTAGAGGGAGGAGGAATGCAGGCAGGAAGGAGGGAGGTTGTGTGATTTGAGGAAGAAGGAAAAAAGCAAAAAGGGCTCGAAGAAAGGGGAAGGAAGCGTTGGCCTCTGTCACCATCAAACCTCCGACGCCATCAAAACAAATCAAACCGTGCGATCGTAAGTGGCCATTCAGCGTCGACATGAATGAGACGTCGCCTCGAATCAGCGCCGATGAAATAATTTGACACATCCGGCAGCTGATAAAACATGACTAACAAACACAGGAAATCCCAAATGTGACAGCAGTCGCCGTCCAAGTGAGCAGCAGCAGCAGCAGCAGCCGGGCGTTTTGGAGGAGGCACAGATGAGAGATAGGACAGTCAATTACAGAAGGTAATTAGCATTATCGCAAAGTAAGAGGAGGATTTGTCTGCTTGCTGAGTGTGCACTTGTGGTGAGAACACGATATTCCAAAATCTGTATTCCCAAACTTTACAGTACGTCCCGATGCCAGGTACGTCCAACAATACGTAAGCAGCCGGCCAGGCAAGAGTATAAACAAGCTGCCAAAGGCCAAAGTGTAGCTGCAGGTAGACGCTCCCCTCACTGTGCTCCACCAATTTAATAACCAGGAGACGTTTCTTTACATCATGTGAAAGACCATCAAGTTCAGGGTTAAAGTTTGGCACCTAAAACCCTGTCAATATAAAAGTGAAACGAGCCAGCAGTGTCTAAGCAGCAGCCTCGATAGGATCTGGTGGAGTTGTGTAAATGTTAAGGAAAGGTGCTTCAACGCTTCTTATCTCTTTCAGCGTCGCGCCGCAGATAACAGCGTCCACCGCTGGGATAGCAGCACCACGAGCGTCTTTTCTCGTGTCCTCGGGAATTCTCCTCGCCGTGTTTTCCATCAAGGTCGAGGAAAAATGTTTAAGAATGTTTTTGTCTTTTTAACTTTGGTCTGAGATGAGATGCAGCCCAACAACATGTGATCCCTTCTGGCTGTTTGCATGAGCACTAAACTCAGAATAATCCCAGCGCTGCTACCTTATGTGTGTTTCTCCAGTAGAATTAAAGAAACAAGTAAATAATAATGATCCTGGTTATGTGTTGCAGATGTAAACATCATATCTTGGTTTCAGTAACCTGGATAAGTTTTGAGGAAGGTGAGAATATAATTGGTTCAGTGAAGTTTTGAGCCTGTGCTGCCTCATAGGACAGAAATATGCGCTTTTCTCTTTAAAATAAAACTGTACATGAAGCTTGAGAAGAGGTAGCACCGTCGCCTCGCAGCTAGAAGGTCGCCGGTTCGGACACCCGGGATCTTTCTGTCTCCATGTTCTCCCCGTGCAGCGTGGGTTCTCTCCGGGTTCTCCGGCTTCCTCCCACAGTCCAGAAACATGTTGAGGTTAATTGGTGATTCTAAATTGTCCGTAGGTGTGAATGTGAGTGTGCTTGGTTGTCTGTCTCTAAGTGTAGCCCTGTGATAGATGATGGATGGATGAAGCTTGGACTTCATATCATTTACTTAATTTTTCCTTCTTCGGCAGCTAAAACCTCTTTGAAAACAGGAAAAACTCCAAACATGAGTGTGATGGACAGCATGAGAACTGATTCATGCTGATGGCAAAGAAACCCAGGAGTGTGGATGCAGTTGTTACGCTAAGTTACATCCATAAGGGAGGCAAAGTAGCTGTAACAGAACACCTGACTGAATTATTTAGGCACAATGACATGAATGTGCTTTAAAAACAGACAATAACTACCACGGCAGTGTCACTCTGAGACCAACTGTGCTGCCTTCAGATAAGAGTCAATGAATCTGAGACAACCTTCTTCTTCATTAAATCACTCCAAATAGCAGCACAGAACGCTGCAGACACAAATAAAGTCAAGGTGATCTGCCCTTGATTCGAGACGGATCGTTCTGTAACAGAAATGTCAAATCCTGCTCCAGAAACCAGAGCCGGCGTTCCCGTCAGACGAGACACTGAAGCAGCAGCTCCTGCTCAGCAAAACATTCAGAATATAAATATGGGCTCCAACATGTGTGTGGGAAGCCTCCCCGCGCCGACACCCAGCCTCGATTCGAAGCAGCGGTTAAAATTTAAAGAAGCCTCCGCGTGCAGACGTACAGAAAGTTATTCTGCGGCGAATCCAGCGGCGCTATCACGCCTTGTTTGCTCTGAAGCAGACGTCTCCGCTCAAAGAAGCCGTCGTCGCGCTGTATGGAATCGCGATTTCACCCTCCCAGCGACCGGCTTCATCTTCCTAAGCTGCTTTCACACAATCGGCTCCCACCAGACAGAGCTACTGTTTATGATACAGAAGTGCACGTCAGTTAGCATCAGCCGCCGAGAGGAGAACAAAGGCGATCATGCATGATTTATGGCCTTCTGTAGAATAGACGTACACTCTCGCCACGGAGCCCATGTTACTTTAATTCTCTGTTTTCGTTCGGAGCCTTGAATCTCTTTTGCATTGTTTCTGCCTCGACTTAATCTGTGTTTACTGCTCGTACGTGTTGTGTTGTTGAGTGTGGCTGCGAGCTAAACATCCCATTAGGGAAGCTGACTTTGGAGGAGAAGCTCACTCGACTTCTAAGCAGAAAAAAACGTCTTGTTTGCTGAGTGTCTTCCAACGTGTGGTCATCTCGGGCGACATTTTAAAGCCTAGTTGCACCTATTTCCAAAAACCCAGCATCATTTTTAAGACTGGATTTGGGGTTTTTAAAGAATCAAATAATTAGCTTCAGGTTAACACATCTTTTTCCTGCACAGATAGCGTAGGAGGAAGTTCTGTGGCAGAAAATGGGTAAAACTATGACTGCAGGCTGCCAGAGCAGGAGGAGCTGACTTAAACGCTCCCAAAAGGTGACTACAGACAGGGCTGCAGGTGTAGATCATTCTTAAATGAATTTTGTTTCACTACTTCAGCCAGAATTTGCACGACGATGCTTTAAGTCGCTGGAAAAGTTTGAACAACAAGCAAAAGTTAGATTTGCAGAAAGCTGAAGTTGATTTTGGCAACAAGTTTCCAAACCTCTGAAACAAACACACTGAAGAAATACTGGAGCCACAGAGAGACGTTTTATTCCTGCTTCGGTGTCAGAGATGTGAGGTTGAGTGCTCACTGGGGACGTCTTTCTCAAAACCTTGGCTTCCTTTTCTCATTGTTTACTATAAAAAAAAAGAAAAAGATGCACTCTTAAGATTGCTCAGAGCAGAGTGGAATGGAAAAATACCAGCCTGGTAAAAGCAAAGACCTCTGGGCTTTGTGCAGCAACAAAACAGCATTTTATAATTGTTTCTAGATTCATTTAATATCCGACGTATTGGTTGCAAACTGATTTTTTTTTCATAGCTGGACTCATATTGACATCATCCCTTTAAAGGCTTTTAAATGTCCTAAACGTCGGCGGAGGCAGCGTGGTTTTCATCAGGAGTCTGTGATTTGTGCAGCGATGATCAAAGCCGTGTGCTGCACCACGGACTGGAGGACACACACCTACTCCGGCTGCTAAATCAAACGGGGAGTTTTTGAAGACTTTAAAAAGTTCAATCTTGTGTGGGTGACAGCGTGTCTGTGTGTGTGTGTGTGCAGCTTTCAGAGGAAGGTAATCAGTCACACAAGCCTCGGGAGGTCTGGAAATGTGGCACAAATTACTGTAAATAGACGATCCACAGAGAGAAAGACTGTTAACTACCTTAGTTTGCGTCAGACCTCTGAGACTCGGTTGCTGCCGCGTTCAGGATTTCTCGCTGCACGTCCACACACAAAGGAGTCAGCGTCTATCTAACAAGGGCTTTACACAAACTGGAGCCTCAGCAGCATCACAGCAACGCTAGAAACAACAGAAAAACGTAACCAGGAGCGCTTCGGTAAAATCAAATGACCAGACGGCGGTCGTAGAGCTCTGGCTGCTCGTCTCGCCTCCTCCTGCCCTGACAGGTACAAGACTCCGGGAGAAGACAACCTGTCGCCTGATTCAAGACCACGAAAGAAGACGAGCTGTCAGAAAAGCACAAAAGAACTTGGCCTGTCGCCTCATAAGAGAAAGGTACGGCGGCCATTGATGTGCCAGTCAGAGAGCTGAAGGAACGTGGAGCTTCTCAGGGCGGCAGGTTCTAGAAAACAGCATCAAGCTCCTGAACAAACACAACAGTCAGAAAAAGTTCAGACGTAAACCGTTTATGTTTCTCACAGCTTCATTTAAACAAACTAAAACAGTCATCTCTTAGTTTTAGTAGTTATACGCGCTAAGAGACGATAAAACTCGACGGCTCGCAAACTGAATTCACATTTCAACAACTAAACCTGTAAAAACTGAACGTAGAAGGTTGAATTTTTCAGTGAGGATCAACTACAGCTGGAGAGTGATTGGATTTAATGTCTAAATATTGCATTCAGTTTCACGTTTATTGCAATTATTTACGTTTAACAATATAAATTCTAATTATGTGAAACTGTTCTACACATTTTTGAACTAATTTTCTGTATCATGCCTGATATTTTACCAAGGAAACCTCTCACAACATCTCTTATTCACCCAGACAGAAGTTTAAATCCACTTTTCCTCTTTGTAAACATTAGCTTAACCCATGCTAACTTTGCTAATCAACTCGGCCTCATGCTCAGTTTTCAAGAAAAAGACAGAAAACAATCATTTAGCTGTGAAATCAGGCTCCATGAGTGTTTACATTTAATAAAAGTATCTCCAGAGAAATTGAACCCCGCTGATAGCATCGTTTAAATCAGAGCCACTGGGGAATGTTTTTCAAGATTAATCACTCAAAATATACTAAAACCTCCAAAGAAAGTGTTTGCTCTGCCTCCTAAATGGGAACTTCCTTCTCAGTAAAGCAGCAACAACGAAGGATTTCTCCACCTGATGCGTGAAAACAAGCTCGGAGGACGGCGGCAGCGACCTTTGGTTGACCCAGTTGGATCCTGCATTGAGCGAGAAAGGTTAATTATCTCTGTTTTGAAAGCAGACGTGAGCGTGTTCTGGTCGTGTTTTCACAGGCGTGGCGTCTCAGGGATGCTCTGACCGCCGACGCAGACCCCAGGATGAAGCGCACATTGTTTTGACGGATACAAGAGACGGACGAGTCTTCGGGGAGACTTGTTTCCTTTCAGGTTAACAATTAATTCTTGATTAAAAGTTGAGCACACCCAGACAGAGACACACACATCCACAGAGCACACTCAGCCTCTTTCTGCTTCCTCCCTTACGTAACCACGGTGACATGAAAAGGAAGGAAGATGGAGGGATTGGATGGAGGAGAGACACAAGCCTCTGGGCATCACTGGGCAGACTTACAGAAAAAAGAAAAAAGAGAAAACCCTCCATCTCCACAGTGCTTTTCAGAGAAGGGAAAAGACTGTTGTGGAGAGGAATGCGGTGCCGTGACAGGCTGCTTCAGAGAGAACGTGTGAACATGGATGTCAGGCTGGAGCTGACAGATCCAAACCCAGTGAAAGCCAGCGTGATTATTCACAGACGTGTCCCGTCCAAGAGCCGCCGAGCTACATCGCTCCCACCAAAAGACCCGCGGATAAATGAGGCTCACACATATATATATATATTTCTGGATTTATATTTTTGTAAATTGACGAAACCTGTGAATAATATTTAAAAAGCCCGATTTTCAAAGTCGTCTCCTTAGAAAAAGAAAATCAGTTTCGGTCTGATTCTTGGAAAATCTGAATTAATAACCCGTCATTTGTAATTATTTTAGATAGCTGATGTGAAAACGTGGAGTTAAACAGCAAAGCCAAGATTTCTTTTGGTTTTCGCATTCAGGTGCTGAAAGATCCTCTTTTGCACGTTCAGGCTCGTTTGTGCTTCACTGTTTATTTTGATCATTTTTCATGAGAACTGCTGAGAAAACATTCAGACGTCCTCAACTTTACAGCTTGGCGGTTCGTTCCACTTGGACAAACAGTGTGAAGGATTGTAAAGCTAAAAGAATAATAATATAATGATGATTCAGGTCAGGAAGCTTCAGACAAGGAAAACATCACATGGACAAACCTCTGACGGTGAACAAAGCTGGAGATTCAGTCCCCAACATGTACGAGGACGCATCTTGGTACTGAGCTCAGGATCCACAAAGAAATCGAACCTAAACTTGTCATCAACAGACCCTCAGACAGACGACGCTCACACGTCCCTAATCCTTTATACAAACTCCGACTGGCTCCAGCTGCAGAACCGGACGCCTGTTTGCTCACAGATTTGTCTATTAATGCATAAAGAGATTATTTGTGTGCGCTGCTTTCTGACACCAGCAGACCTGCTCTTCTCTCGACTTGTGCGTTTGTCGTCACAGCTCCACCACAGTCTCTTGTTCTACCAGCTGTTTCATCTGCAGATGGTTCAAACTGCTGCAGGACAAAACACAAGAAACCCACTCCAGCCTCTCTTTCTCTCTGGTAGAATTTAGAGCTCAATATAAAGCAATGTTCATCAGAACCAGCGTCCAGTGAATGAGCTGGTACGTGACCCATGATGAAAGGAGGCTGAGCTTCTGCTGTGTTTGCCTCTAAACTCTGGAGATCCTTGTATTCAACTGAAACTTTGGACGAAACTCGTTAAAATCTTTGTATTTTCCCCTCTGTTTTTTTAAACATGTGATCTTATAGTAAGGCTGGTTTTGTTGCTTATGTCTATTTCTGCCTATAAGGTTTCTTTTTAAAGCCATTTTTGGACTTTATTTTGATAAAGCAGCAGGAAACCAACATTCAGCTGAGAATCCATCAAGCTGCCACTGCTACTGTACGTCGAGGCTCTTATTTTGAAAGGGCCTATACAAATAAATGTTTACCTACTTTCTTGATCGTTACTTAAATCACTGAAAACAATCAGATTAGAGATGTCGGCAGTGATTTAGAGGTCAGGAACCAAGCCAGAACCTGTTGACAACCACGGCTTTAGTCCACACTTGGACCAGTATTGACTTCAATATTTCATTATGTTAAAGTCCAAATTTATTCCAGCATTTATTCATGTTTCAGCCCTAGTTTGGTCCATAGTTTACAAGTGTTTCAGCTCTAGTTTAGTCCAGTATTCATTCATGTTTTAGCCAAGATTTAGTCCAGTATTTAGCATGTAGTAGCACTAGTTAGGACGAGTTTTAGGATTAGTTTGATCCACATTTATAGGAGTTTCCGCTTGAGTTTAGTCCAGCATTTAGTTATGTTTTAGATTAAAGTTAGTCCAGTGTTTTTGCCCACCTTTAGTCAAGTATTTACATATGATCTAGTCCAGATTTAGACAAGTTTCAACCTTAGTTTAGTTGAGAAATGATTTGTTTT
>NW_007579837.1:45442-85016 GCF_000690725.1 Stegastes partitus
GTTTCTAGAAAACTGAACTTGGAAACCAAACATTTTCTGCTGCCTGCTTTGTGTTAATATCTTTAAAGCATCACATTTGATTAAAACGCCACAGAGGGCGGGAGGGTCTCAGGTAAACACTGACACACAGAAAACACCCGAGTGGTGGTTGTGGTGCTCCCACTCTCACAGCAGGACGACAGATGACACACAGAGACTCACACAAGTGCAGAGAGTCGAGCATGAAACAAGCCTTCACGCACGCACATGCAGAAAATAGACAAAAAGTTTCACAGCACACCTACTACGCACTGACACACATTACTGAGGTGCTGTGTGGAGCTGTTTTCCTCGGAGGCCTTTTGCTGATTTATTCCCTTCTGCGTGCGTCGGCGTGTCAGCAGGGAGGACACACATTTACACAAGCTGGCGTCACCACACACACACACACACACACACACACACACACACACACACAGATGAATGCGTAAACACAAGTTCCCCATCACTCCGTCTTTATCATTTTATAAGCAGGCTTCACGTACGAGTGATAAAAATGCACCTGAGGATCCTTCACATGCAGGCGAGGAAACGTCACGTGGTCGTCAGCCGCACAACAAACGCTGACCTGTTAGTGTGTGTGTGTGTGTGTGTGTGTGTGTGTAAATGTCAGGCCTGTGTGATGCTGTTAGCATTAGCCCGCTGCAACACAGGCGAATGAAACGGCTCAAACAAAGTGTGTGAGGTTCGTGTTTTCCCCCAGCTGATAATCGGCGCGCAGTAAACCTGATTTACCGACTAAAGTGAGGCCGAAGCGTAGCGTTAGCGAGCCTCCTGGGCGTCCTCATGGACATGAACGCCGTCCACAGTGACCTTTGCTGTTGTCAAAAGAAAAGATAAAACAACTGACCTCTGAGTCTCTTTGCTATCAAGATAATAAACAACAGAGTTAAAATACAGAAAGTACCAGAAAACAGCCCCGAAAAATCCTAAAAGCAAGAAGAATTGTTGGATTTTTCAACTAAGCATGTGATATAATGCTGTGATATGTAGTTTTACTGGGAAAATTCTGTAAATTGAACCTTAAAATTGCAATATTTTGTCAAAATCGTTTCATGTCTCGTTCAAAATTTTGCCAAAAATGTAATTTTACAAATGAGAAACCAAGACAGTCACACGACAAAAAAAAACTTTTCCATTGAACTGCAGGCAGCGGAAAAGATCTGCATTACAGATTCAGGTTTTAAATGCAAAACACACCAGTAATGTGTTAAATACGATAAAATACTACAGAATAAAGTGACCAAAACCACTCAATAGAAGTTAAATTTCATGCTAGTTCTACAAGTTTTTATTCTGCTCTATCTTGTTTTTTTAGAATTTCATATTTATTACATTTTTATTTATTTACGTTTTTGCTTTTTTTGCACATATTTCTCTTGCTGCCTGTCTTATAATATGAATAACATGTTGGTCAGTTTGGGGAGTTGTAAATAAATTTGATTTGATTTATTTAAAGGATAAATCTTGCATCGCTAACGGTTGCAGATTTGTGATCTCTTGAGTTTTTTTCTTTTTCCAAACATCAAACTGACTTCCTCGCTTTGACTTGCAGCTAAAAAAAAAGCCTCCAAATCAGCAGGATGAGAGTCGATTACAACGACAAAACAACAGGTGGCGACCTTTAGATGCTCCTCATCCCAACCTGAGTCGTTTAAACCTGAATCATTTACCACTTTAACACAACAGCCCACTGATGGGTAAATTAGCAATTAGCAGAGCGTGAATCCGAGGCGCTGCAGCAGCAAAGTTTCCCGTGTCGGAGCCGAGCAGGTGATGGACCGGCGATGATGCACGACGAGCCGAGACGGGACGAGCGTGAGCATCGTGTCACGTCACCACTGAGACCTTGTTAACACTTGACATCTGGATTAATTACACGTGTAATGACGTCTGATTGCAAGATTCTGCAGCTGCTAATCAGCAGCTTCTGGTCCAGTAGCTGCTTGTGTTTTAGCCACAGACTGAAGAACAAAGTCTGTGGTTTTAGAGCACACTTGGTCCAATAGTTTCAGGTGTTTAGCCCAAGTTTAGCCTCAATATTTACCTGTTTCAGCCCTATTCTAGTCCAGTATTTACTGATATTCTTGCACAAGTTTGGTCCAGTATTTATACACGTTTAAGCATTAGTTTGATCCATACATGACATAATTTATAGATGTTTCAGCCGTAGTTTAGTCCAGCGTTTAGTTATGGTTTAGCTGAAATTTAGTCCAATATTTATTCATGTTTAGCACTACTTAGCACCAGTATTTACCCATTTCTAAGCCCTATTTAAGCCAGCATTTACATATGTTTTAGCCCTGGTTTAGACCAGTACATAGCCGTGTTTTAGTACTAGTTTAGTCCAACGTTTAGTTATGCTTTAGCTGAAAGTTAGTCCAGTGTTTAGGCATGTTTTAGTTCTAGTTTCACCTGGTATTTAGCTGTTTGAGCCCAAATTTAGTCTAGTACTTACGAAGGATTTAGTCCAAGTTTAGACCAGTATCTGGTTTTGGTTTAGCCCTAGTTTAGACCAGTATTTAGTTTTGGTTTAGCCCTAGTTTAGACCAGTATCTGGTTTAGTTTTAGCCCTAGTTTAGACCAGTATTTGGTTTAGTTTTAGCCCTAGTTTAGACCAGTAATTGGTTTTGGTTTAGCCCTAGTTTAGACCAGTATTTGGTTTTGGTTTAGCCCTAGTTTACACCAGTATTTGGTTTTGGTTTAGCCCTAGTTTTGTCAAATATTTACTGTTTTTTTTAGCTCATTAGTTTAACAAAAAAGAAAACACTACATCCACGTTTGTCCAAACACTTTCTGTGAGTTTTAGTTTGTGAGCTGTGAAAGGCTTTTGCTGTAAACTAACAACTACTTCTACTAGAACACTTCACACTTTCTCCAGCTCTGCTGCAAACAGAGGAGGAGGACGGCACCGTACTCTTTAATCAAATGGTCTGCGTGTTGTTCTTTTTTCGCTGCAGCACTGTTTGGTGCGGGTCGACCTTTCCCTCCTCTGCTGGCAGGATGCTCGGTTGTTTTCTGACCACGGGGCTGCTACGAGATTCATATCTACACGGAAAACAAGAGCACTTACTCGGACCTCGACTTCTTCGGGAAAATCTCAATGCAGAACTTGTTTTGTGTAGCTGTCAGAGGGAAGTTCTCACATTGAGCCTAAGTGTTGGAGTTTATTTCGCTGCTAAAGGTCAAAGTCTTACTGAGCTTTTTGTATTATTAAATGTAGGAACAGCTCTTATATCACAGTCAGAAGTATTAAAGACTCTGCTTTCCTCACACACACTGCCTTGCTTTGGTGGATAAGTTTGGCTCCATCGCCAGATTTCCAGCCGTGTTCAGGCCCCACAAATCAACCAGTAACACCTCCAGTGGCCCACGTGGGACAGTCATGTTCATGCATCACGGCCTGACAATTCAAAGAACAACCCGGAATAGAACGAAATGAAAAATTGGCCCCTGCTGATCATCACGGCAACAATTCTTTATTTCATGGACGTTCTATTAACTTGAAAGCACATGTCCCCCTGGGTGCCCGTTAACTTTTATCCACGCAGGACGTTTCTCAGTGAAATACGCAGGAAAGAGTGTAAACATGTTCCTTAAAGGCCGAGCGGAGGATGCAGAGGAGTTCTCACAGAGAGACCTGAAGCTGATGAAAGCTGTTAATGAACGAGCTGCTGGTCTGGACCGAAGCGTGAGACACGTCTGACTCCGTTGAATGAGGAGGAAATCGTGGATGTGTTCATCTCATGTGCTCTTCTCCACGGACACGATGTGCATGTGTGTCAGTGCACCATCCTTTGACTGCTGCAGCCAGCGGCCCCCTGTCCTTGTTTTGCACGGCTCAGTGCTGCCCCCTGCAGGAGAAGCGGCTTCAAAACACGGCCCGGAGGAAACCACAACCCGCATCAATTATTCAAAGGCTCAGTTTCTGTGAAGAGGCACTACAAGTCCTAATTGTATTTATATTCTGTTCCAGCAGCTCTTGAGTTTCATCTTGTGCAAAATCTAACAAAAGAAAAAGTGTATGAATCCCAAAACAGACGACAACAAACGCACGATTAACTCCTGTTTTTGAGTGATTTTGATGAAAATCTACAGAAGCCACCTGTTGTGAGGAACTCCTGAGCATTTTATAAAACTAAAACAACATATTTCTGACTTGTTTTTACTGATTTTACATTTTAAAAGGGACAAACTAAGAGTCAGACGAATGCATTATCGGTGGTTCCACAGAATAGCACCAGTTATATCATTTAACCTTCCATCGATTCAGAAGAGACACAACCCGACCAAAGTGGACGTTAAATAAGAAAATTAAGTTACTGCAAGTTTTTAAAAAAGCCGCAAACTCTTAAATGTCACCAAACATGAAAAATAAACCAAAGCGATTTAAATGTTCATGTTAGAACAGCTTGAATCGAAAATAACAAAAACTACTTTAATCCTCTGAACCCCAAACGGATTCCTGTCACGTTTAGTGTCTCATTTTTCACAGCAACATAAAGTCCTGCAGCTTTATGGAAACAGAACAACCTCGAAGAAGGAGATCAAAATGTTTTCTGTGCACTTTGACAAAGTTATAATGGAAAAAATCTTTGAAAAAATGGAATTTAAATATCCTGAACTTTATATTTTTTTTGACAAAAATGTAAAAACCTTCAGTGTAGAAACACATAAGACCTTTTCAAGGACCCACAACTGCTTTGCTTACAAAACGATAGTATTTCTGCATACTAGAGATGTTTGGCTGCTTAGATTTTTTTATATCCTCGTCACAGATCTGCTCAGCTGAAAAAAATGCAGAAAAAGTCACAGAATTTTTGTCATGTGAATGTTCGTAACAGCTGAGCACAGAATGCTTCGTTTTCTAAAGAATCTTGTGCAAATTTTTGTCTTTTTTTTAAAAAAATACAACATGATTTAGACAAAATATCACAATTCAAAGCTTAGATAGGAGTAGAGGACCATCAGAAAATTGAAAATCTTTCTGTTTTTGCAGCATCTATCTCTGATAAATGTTATTTTGGTGATTTTCAAAGCGGCCTGCAGGTTTTCGGGGTTCACAGGGTTACGCAATCAAAGACGAATGCAATCACACAAATACCGAATCAATACGCACTCGGTTAAAGAGTGTGTGTCGGGGCGCTCTGCAGAGAGACCTGGCTGTCTGCAGCGATTAGACCCTGGAAGTAATTTATAGTGACATGAGCCACAATTCATCCCCAGCCTCCCTCCTCTCGCTGGCTTCTCCTCCTCCTCCTCCCACTTTCTCTAAATCACTTCCCTTCTTCTTCTTCTCCTCCTCGCCTGGTTTCATCCTTTATTCCATAACTCAGCTTCCTTATTCCCATCTCTCTCCGCCCTCTCTCTCTCTCTCTCTTCATCCCTTCGTTCTCCGACATCGCTCGCTCACCGATTCCCTCTGAGCTCTCTTCGTCTGTCATATCTCCTTCATTAAACACATGCACACACACAAAATGGGGGATAAGCGAGAGGGTGGAGTGATGGAATTGAGTGTAACGTGGAGGTGTGAAGGCTGAGCCACCTGGCTGGCGGCTGAGCTCCACTGAAACGACGCCGTCAACAAGCCGAGCAGGCGTCCTGTGTGTGTGCGTTTCTGCATTTCAACACAAACGTATGATCTCCAGAAACACCCACAGATGTAAATGCACATTCCCTGCAGCGTGAAGCGTGTGTTTCTGTGCGAGCATGTCACTCGGGCCTAATTGAAGCGCTGGGTGCGTTCGGCCATGTTTGCTAACAGGAACAAAGATCCAATTTAATGCTAATTACTGACGCAGAGATTTGCGTCACTTTGATTGCGATGGTTAGTCGGACAACGAGATCGCTAACGTGACTCACAACTGGCAACACACACACACACAGAGACAAGCCCACGTACGCGCACGTCGCCTGTTGTCTCCAGAAGCCGCCACACGGAGACGCCGTCTGTATTTTTAGAATTAATAGCCATTATTTTCACTCTTATTATGCCACACAGTTGCCGTGGTTACAGCCAAATCAGCCTGGCGGGAAACTGCAGCGACACGTGATGCACGCACACAAACAGGTGCACACACACACACACACACAGGTGCACACACACACACACACACACACGGATAAGCATGCATGACTAAGCATTTCAGCTTTAGTGACACGTCAGCTTTACCTGAGAGCTTGTAAACGTGAAGCCGAGTGTTCGAGGGCTGGACCTGATGTGTAAAAACAGCTTCTTCTTTTCTTTAACATAAATGTTGTGACCACAGGAAAACAACTTCACCTGAAACTTTGCGTGTTCCTACCAGACGAGCATTAAGCCTCCGAGCCTCGCTGGGGACTCAACCGGAGCGCCGTCATGCCTCCAGGTGAATCTCTTATTAATCCTTCCTCACAATAACCCTCGTTTTTCATTAAAACTGAAGCATTTTGTTTGCTGGACTCTTAGAGTGAAAACAGAGTGTAGAACATATTAAATATATAATTGTGCCCCTATAGATGAGGGACAGATATGAAGCTGCTGCTGGTATTTACTGACCGTAAAGCTCCCATCTTGGTCGCTGTAAGGACGAGCCGTACATGAACCATCTCTGCAGTCCAGATTTTTGCTCTTTTGTTCTGATAATACCTGCAGATTTTATATATTAGCCTTCATATGAAGAAGAAAACGTACATTTGCATTGTCATGTGTCTGTCTCCGAAAAACAGGACTCTGCAGACGTTTGATTGTCTTCCAGTTTGGCTCTTTCTTGTCAAACATGAACTTTTTATTGCACAGATATGTTAATACCTATACTGCTATACTAACACCATGAAGACATTGTAATTCCACCAGAATAATAGGTGTGGAGGTATTTTTTTTTCTATCTTGCCAACACCTTGTTGCACAGACAAACAACACCCGACTGCAGCAAACGCTCTCCGTGATTCATCTGAGAAGAAGGAATCTGAATTCGTTTGAATCGAGAATCGGCTTTGTGTCGTTCCAAATGACTCTGAAGCCGTTCGGAGAGCAGCCGGCGGAGTTCGAGTGTCAGGAGGTCAAACAGAAAGCGAGTTTACTTCAGTAATATATTCCAGCTAGCTGAATAAAAGCTGACAGAAGATCTAAATTCAGTGCAAATAGTTTTTTTCTTTCTGTGTCTGGCATAGAAAAAGACTCGCTGATGTCCAGGACTGAGCAGAAGGCAGGAGTCACCACCAACCGACTGTCCAGCCTTTACAGCAGGAGGACTGGACTGAACATCTGATGTTTCTCAGCGGCTCTGGTTCCACCGAAGCTGTGCTGAGGTTCTCATAATGAATGTCTGATCTGGTCACTGATACACAAACCAGCTGATCAGCCTCCAGCTTGAAATTTCCTTCCTCTGTGACCTTTTGGATTTGACTCAGCGTGTAAAAGACTCCTGTAAGCAGCTATGAAATGCAGATTTTATTAACACAAAATGAGAATTCAAGATGATCGCTTCATCACTGTCGGAGCCTTCCAAGTTACCAAAAGCAGCTTTATTTCACAGCCAGCTTTGGCTATTTTCATTAATAATTATTTTCTCGAACAATAAATCAGTTGTTTGATTTTAAAAACTGTTTAAAAAAGATGAAAAATGTTGACGAGTCCAAGAGGTCAAACATATTTTTTTGTCCACGGCACACAGATGGAGCAGGAGGAGGAAATAAATCGAATATCAAAATAGTTTTGGATGAATTTAACAGTCAAGAAGAGGCTCTTCTGTCAGCCTGAACATCAAGACGCTGCAGTGTCGCGTTATATGACACATTTTTAGATTCACACTGGAACTACTATGGAAGTATTCAGACCACCTGCACACCTGTTCATTCATTATTCTGTCGACCAATCACTTAGCAGCAGTGCAAAGCATAAAAGGAAAAGGAACGATTTGAAGTTACTGTTCGTATCAAACACTGAAATGACTTTGACCGTGTGCTGATTGGAGGCAGATGGAGGCCGATTTGAACGTTCCTGAAATCGCTGATCTCTCTGGGTTTTAACTGACAACAGTCTCTGGAGTTTACAGACAGAAACACCTCGCCGACGCTCTGGGGAATGTTTTATCGGCACAATCTGGGTCCAATAACGTCAATCAATCATGGTTTGAATGCCGCCTCCTGCCTGAGCGATGCCGCTGACCGTGAGCATCACTTTGAGTCATCTAACGCTGGTTCCATGATCCCGAGTTCCTCCTCAGTCACAGGATCCGAATCCAATACAACACCACTGGGTTGTGGAGGAACGGGAGATGAGCAGCATGGATGGATTACTGGGCACAGGTCCAAAGACCCAACGAGTCTGTGGGCGCTGGTCCAGAGTCTGTGTTTTAAGTGCTGAGTAACATTTCTAGCTGACAAGTCAATCAAACAACCAGGAAGAGACACAAAACGACAGAAAAATGACCCAAAACAACTACGCAGAGCAAGAAAACACCAAAAAAGAGACAAAAAAGACCATAAAGAGACCAAACCAGTGAAAACACAGATAAAACCACCTGTAAGACACACAAAAGGACACAAAACGACCACTACTAGATGCAAAATGGTTGCAAAGACACACAAAACAACCAGCAAGAAACACACCAAAATGAACACAAACAAATCCAAAACTACTCCAAACAGACAGAAAAGACCTGAAAGTGATGCAAACTGACTAATAAAGACACAAAATACACACAAACAGATGCACAAAGCAGAGCAAAGACACACAAACAACCAGAAAGACATGCAAATCTGAAAAAGTCACCATGAAGACACACAAAAGGACCACCGGTCGATGCAAAACAACCACTAAGAGACCACAGACAAATGTACGCTAAATAAACGCAATTAAATGCAAAATGGCTGCAGAGACACACAAAAAGACTAAAGACAAAGACGTGCAAACCCAAAACAGACACAAAACATCAGCAAGGAGACACAAAAGGACGACAAACACACAAAAAACAACCAGAAACAGATGCACAACTAACACAAACAGATGGCAACTCGATGCAAACCAGCTCCAAGACACAGGAAACAACTACTACTGCTGCAAAGAGATGCAACACATACAACAAAGACACACAAACTATCAACAAAACGATGCAAAATAAGCAGAAACCTGCACAAAATGACAAAAAACACAAAAAGAGATGAACGCAAACACATGAAAGAACATCAGCAGAGAGACACACATCAGTTTCATGTCGCTTTGTGTCTCCGTCAGTGTCGTTTCTGAGCAGGACAGGACGAAGGAACTTTTACGAGTCCGTGTCCAGAGGCCTGCTGCTTCATGATCCGTCCATGATGTGCAGGAACGACGTGACGCAATCGCGTCAACGTGGAGGAGAAACGTTTCCAACATCTGCAGCGTTCACGTCACGAAAAGCAAGAAGCAAACTGTTGATTCCTCACAGAGACAACGTCATTAGAAAGCCTTCAGAGCGTCTCACAGGGTACAGGACAGGCAGTGCATCTGAGGCAACAGGAGGGAAGAACTCAGCTCTACACATGCACAGCAGCCTGTTGCTAATTCCACATATTGTAGCACGACGCTGCCGCATAAATAACAGTTGAAATGCAGCCTGTTGCAGTAAACAAACCCAGATTGGCTAAATCTGCTGACACGCCAGGAATACGGAGTGGAATATCTAATACCCACAATGATCTAACGTGCAGCGCTGCCAGCCAGTGAGTCACATTCATTAGAAAGTCCCGCTGAGCCGCAATCAGCCGTAAGATCCACCTTAAGAGGAGATGACTTCAGACAGTCAGGCCTTCAAGCTAACAGCCTGCTTCCCAAAGCCAGATTCCTGATCTTTGATGTCATTCATTTTCTGCGGCCGCACCGCTGGCATCTGACTTACTCGACCCAAATATGAGCTTTATCTTAATTTCTACTCGTCTCTGAGCTGCAAAATCCCTCCAGATCCCCTTAAAATTCTCCTTCGGTGATAATCTCACATCGTCTGAGGCGAAACGAGGTCAGAGGCGACCGGGCCAACAGATGCCTCGTGGAGCATCACGCAACAAATTAGCAACACGTATGCTCACCTGAAACCCATCAGGTTATCACAGACAGGACCAGCAGCCTCCACACGGCACAACTATCAGCTCACAGGTACACAGAGCAGCTTGTATGAACATCTACTGCACGGTTCTCATGTTAAAGTTTATCAGCAGCTTTGCCACAACTAACTGGTCACCAGATCTCAGAACTATTGCACAAAATATTTAATTTTCTTGCAGATTGTTCCGATTTTGTTTGTGCAAAACTAAACATTGTGTTTAT
Source organism: Stegastes partitus (assembly GCF_000690725.1). Lineage (NCBI taxonomy): Eukaryota > Metazoa > Chordata > Actinopteri > Pomacentridae > Stegastes > Stegastes partitus. Next base: position 55,764 of record NW_007579837.1, read on the forward strand.
TCTCTAAAATATATTAAAAGTGAACCACACGGGACTGAATCGGTGCTGAAAAGTCAGAAAAATCATGATTGTAACACACTTCTGAACGTGACATACCACAAATTTAACCAGATATTACCAAACCAAACAGGTAAAGGCAACAATTATGACATCTATTAAACCAAAATGCACATTTATAGTCAGTATATTTGCCATTTTAGTCATTTTAAAGAAGAACAACAAATAAACACAAACAAAAAACGATTAACTCAAGCTCCACTTACTGGCTTATGAACTGTTGCAGATCTTCTTTCCTTTTTTTAACACTTCTATCAGTTCATAAAGACTGTGAGATAAAACTCAAGCTAGTGAGCAGACGATGAGATCAAAGCGTTTTGTTTCCAGGATTGAACTGACGGAGCAAAACCGAGACGTCTGCAGTGCAAATCTTGTTATATGACATTTTAAATTAAATTTACTCACAGATGCAGCCTAATGCAGACTTTCCACTCGAGACATTCTTCCTGTGTTTTTATGTATTTCTGTTGTAAAGCCAATTCATTGTTTCTGTGTCCGCGAACGCTTTTATAAATACGAGTCTCGGGGGTTTGCAGACCCATGCAGACTATAAAACTTGTTGGCCGGAGAAGAGCAGCTGCTTTATTTACTGAGTTTGGCTGATCAACAGGAAAAAGAGAAAACAGCGAGTGTGACCGCATAACAAGAGGAAGGCCAAGGATGTGGAGCACAAACCAAACCAGACGGAGCACGAAATGAGCTTCCAGCTTGAGAATGGTCTGCTGCAGCTCATCACCATTCTGATGTTGTGGGGAAAAACACCGGCTTGTTCGCATTTCTTTAAAACAATCACAACCGTCCAAGCCCAGGACGCAGCGCTGATGCCCCACAGAGATACTGGTGGTAAGCTGTTGCTACGAAGATGCTTTTTGTAGTGAAGCTTTTGAAAACGATGACGTGCAGACAGCAGAAGGGAGGAGAAGATGATGTGAAATGTGTATCTACAGCTGCTCTCCTCTTTAAACCGATGTGAAGTGCACGGTTACTGGTGCACCGGCATGAAAACAGATCCAGGATGCTGCATTTAAAGACAGATTTAGCTGGATTAACCTTCCCAAGCCCAAAACTCACCGGCAGGTTTGAAAACCATCCAGTGTTTTTAACAAATCGCCAAAATTTATTGAACAAAATGTTTCATCAGAAAAAAACACCCCAAAATGTGCGAAAAATCAGGTTAAATCCCATTTTTTCTAAATGTCTCATTTAAAAATTTGCCAAAAATAAGCTGTTTGCATGAACCACATTCTGTAGAAAACAATAAATTCTGCACAATTCAGGAGACTCTACTGGCTCAGCTACGACCAACAGTCATGTGACAAAAACTCTCAGACTTTTCTGCTGAACTGAGCTGAAGTTTGTTCACAAAGAACTGATAGAAGAAAAGTTTGGAAATAAACAAAAACAGAAAGTATTAAAAGATCTACAGTACGTGGAGTCGTTTCTGTTCCAGTGTTGGTAACATCTGTGGTTATAAAGTGATCAACATGTTGACTTCAGGCTTGATATTTTTTGCAGAATTGATAATTAAACAAATTCAACTGTGTCGTTCTGCACAGGGGAAACGTGTCGGTTGAACTGTTTCCGTGGAGGATGCACACGCCCAGAAACCGCTTTGATTTCACAGCATTAACAAGCATCGCACGACGCTGTTCGGTAAAGAACGCAATGTGACAGACGTTTTTTTCCGTGTGAAAGTCCTGCAGTCCGGCTTTAACGAGCTCCTCAGAGTCGCTCAGCAGCTCCACCGCAACAACACACTCTGCTAACCCGCGTCCAGATGGCTGTGATGGACCGTGCGTCACTTTTCCAACTGCAGCTGTAAATCCAGACTCCACACACACACACACACACACACACACACACACAGATTATTTATCACAGTGATTGATAACACAAACACACACTGCAAATATCAGCGGGCAGAATCCACGCGGCTGACTCAGCACCGTCTGCCGGAGGTCGGGGAGTTTGTGTGTGCACATGAAACACTAGCAGAGGTTGCGCATCGCTCCTCTCGCCCGCCAGGAAGAGACTGCGGCAAACAGACAGGAAGTGAAGTCACAGGATCTCCAAGGTCACCGACTCCACGCTTTGGTCCTCGTACTGCTGCATACGTCTCCGTAGCTCACGCACGGTCACGTCTCCATCATTTCAGACGATAACACACTGATTTACATCCATTGTCCTGCCTGTGCCTACTGGGGCTGCTGGAGGCGTTTCTAACTGAACTCCATCGTTTGTGTACGTCTGCTGTCACACAGGTGTCAACAAGGTTCCACCTACGTCACATAAATCCATCCTTTTTTTCTTCATGCACTGGAGCCCTTTAATGTATTTGACGTGTTTATTATTGAGGAAAATTGCACCAGCGGACTTGAACTAGACGAGGGCAAAAAAATGTCCCTGCTAACTACGACTTGTCTAAACCAAGTCACCACCTGGACATGTTGTGTTCTGACCCTAAAAGGAAGACAAACCTCCATAACATGACTGTGTCATAGCACAAAGCCCCGGAAGGGACACGGAGAAGAAAAAAAACAGGGAGAGGAAATAAAATAGAGGAATCTTTTGCGAGAATTTGCAAAACTTTCTTGGGATCTCGCAATGAATTTTGCAAGATCTTGCAAACCTATCGCTAACTCCAGTCCAGTAGGTGGCGGTAATGCACCTGAATTTTGGATACCAACCTCCAAATCAAGAGAAGAAGAAGAAGAAAACTTATAGGTATAGATACTTCTGGGTCTTTTTGGCAGTATGGAGAAACGACAACGGAGGACACCCACCCGTAGGAGAGTTTTATTTTGAAATCGGCCTACAATATAAAGACATCCAAGCAGTGCTTAGCAAGACACAGTTTTCAGAGATCTTGCAAAAGAATCCTGCTTTTCTCCCCCATCTCCCTGTTTTTGTTTTTTCTTCATGTCCTGTGAAAACTGTTTTTCTATCCATTAATCTATCAACTATTTCACAACAAATCGAACTGAAAATTTGGCGCATTTCATTATTTTGCAAACTGTATGCACACAAAGAAACAGCGTCCGTCCAAACAAGCCCAACGCACACGAACGCACAATCCGGCATGATGAGTGAAAGAACAATCAGCGCAGATTTAAGACTAAACATTTTCCCAAACATTTATTTACTGGAGATTCTAACGTAGCAGGCGGCTGTTTCTAGCAGCCACAAGGACAAAAGACATTAAAAAGCTCTCCCTGCTGAGTGGTTTTGCCCTTTCTGGTGGTGCATCTTCTAGAAGAGCATCTTCTCTTTAGCTGCACTGTGCTGCTGAAGAAACCTGCACAGCGTCCAACCAGCTGCGATGGAGCCGCTGCCTCCTCCATCCTCTAAAAGTGTAGCGTTGAGTGCAGCCAAAAACAGCTGATGTCAATGCTTAAACAGAAATATAAACGCAGTCTTTCCTCGGTCAAGGTCCTTCCCCGTGACCTCTCGACCCCATCAGCCGAGGTGAGCGAACACTCGTCCTGCTGCAGTCCATCCATCTTCCTTTATCACTTAACACACACACACACACACACACACACACACACACACACACACACAGTGACCCTGCAGCAGCTACACATGCCCTCCTGCTGTACACACTGCGACACAGATGGTCCAAGGTGTACTGTACACACACACACACCTACACACACACACACACACACACAGCAGCTGCCATCTCCCATCCGAGTGGCAAACATCTGCACGACTCACACGGCGACGCAGAGTTTCAGGATGAAATTTTAAAAAGACAGATGAAGAGTGACAGAGGACAGCGGTTTGGAGGGAATATCCTGTTCCCCCGCCGAGGCCGCTTCTTCTAAACGCTACGAGGAAAACGGCCGACGACGAGTCATACGTGTGTGTGTGTGTGTGTGTCTGCTTTTCAACACAATACATGATGTCGCTTTAACATTTCATGCCGAGCAAACGCTTGAGATGCTTTTAATGTTTCACCGCCGCTTCATTTTGCGATCCTGCCGCGGCGTTTTGTCTCGGGGCACTCAGGAGGCGCGACGACGGCGACGGTTTAGTTTCTGCGTCAACAACGGCGGAATTATTTACACGGAGACGTTTTTGTGTTTAGTCTGAGCGTTGACTTGCGATAAACTTCCCGCCAGGTCGAAGACGCAGCGGTTTGTTTTTGTATTTTTAGCAAACAGCTGGACGGCAGATGTGGACATTCAGTCTAACCTGGAAACCCTCAGTCATGTGACAGAAAGGGACAAAAAGCAAACTAAGGACTAGAAGTGGCATCTTTGAATGATAAGGAAGAATCTTTGTGGATATTCTATAGAAAAAAAAATGGCTTAATTTATGTCAAATCAAAGTAAATCCCAGAATATTTTTGCCTTTTGAGGAGAAAACTTGGAGCAGCAACGCGTTTTCTTCCTTACAGTTTTACATCAACTATTAATTAATTGAAAGATGTAATTTTAATGAACCTACAGAGATATATGACAACACTTCCTGTTATTTCAACAGAGCTTTTCAGCATCTTTCAGTGTTTCTGAGTCAAATTAAGTCTTTTTTCTTCTTGTCTATTTAATTGTTTTTAGCTGATTTCGTGGTGAATATTAGGTGTCAGTGGTTAGAAGCAGTTTTATCAGCTTATGGAAAAACATCCACAGTGTTTCCTTCAATTCAACAACTAATCAATTATTGATTGCAAACATGGTGGACTAACATTTGAGGAAACTGAAATCAAAATGTGCATCCCACAGAACATCTGTTTACCCGATTAGCTCTCAGCTATTAAAGAAATCGTCGACTATTTTTAATAATCAAGTTCTTTTTTAAGAAGTTTAGAGAAAAATAACGTCTAAATTCTGTGATTCCAGCTTCTTAAATGGAAATATTTTCTCAAATATTGACTGAATATGGAAGGAGTTTGAGGACGTCATCCTGGGCTCATCATTAAACTGATCGATTAATTGAGAAAATAATCGACAGAATAATCAAAACAGTCACTAGTTGCAGACCTGATTGTGCTTAATGAGGAAAAATAAAACAATAATTTAACTTTAAGAAGTTCAAATGTACTTTTACTCATTGTGGTATAAAGAGTTTGTGAGTTTCACATCCTGTACTAGAGAGCAAGTGGAATATTCTCAGTAACCATAGCTGCGATATATTTACAGTAGAGTTTCCATTGGTGATAATAATTCGGTTGCTACTGGAGCTCCAGATCCAGAGCTGCACTCCCAGCCTGCCCCACTTTGACAGTTCGCCTCATCTGTCGGAGCAGACCAGCGTCCCCAGAGGCCCCTTATCGCCAGCTGCCAGGCCCTCAGATTTGTTTTGGCACACTTCCTGTAGTTTCAGCCTGCTTTGATAGAGTTAACCTTGTCTGACAGCAAACTACAAGCCCCACTGGCACCAGGTGACCGATACCAGCTCCCACTGTGACTCACATCCACAAGAAAGAGCGTGTTTTCTTTTCATCGCGCCCCTCGTCCGGGCCGATTCCCACGCAGCGTGTGCAGGCCCGGCTGGCGCTGTCGGTGGGTCGGCGCTGCACACACCACCTCACCACACGCTTCGTCCCGGGAGAGCTGCGCTGTCTCGGTCAGATTGCTTCCAGCTGCCTTTGTCTCGGAGGAGAATTTGACAGGAAACAGCACTCCATGTATTTCCTCTTCGCTTCCTGTTCAGCCGACAGACAGCTCCAATAAACACTGTGATCATCTGATGAGCCTCTAACAGGACGACAGCAGCGACTCTGACAGAAGCCTGAAATGTTTGAACAACCGCAGTGACAGCGATGCATTCAAGGTCATTTAAAAATAGCTTTATTCCACAGTTTGTCCACCACACAGCACCGAAAGCTTGTTTTTTTCACTATTATCTGCCTCATAAACCTGGCTGGACTCAAGCAGCATCCCCCGAAACTGGAATCCAAGTACGAAAAACCGCAGTTCCTAAAATGTCCACTTGAGGCCGACTCCAAAAGTGAGTCGATCCCCATAGACCCCCATGTTAAAATGTGCAACTATACAACAGAAATAAACTCGAGTACAACCAAGTACTGATACAGGTTTTAGTCTCTCTGGCTAATTTTTCTGTTCGTGACAACTGTACAGGGGGATTTTTTATAAAACTCACTCATTTAAATTATATTAAAAGGTCTATTGCATGTAATTATAGGTTGTCAACCTTAATATTTAAGTTAGCCACGTTGATTCCTATAATATATAAATAGGGATGTTTACCCACAATTTATTTACACGGTATTTAATCACATAATCAGATCAGACGGCGAGTATCCCTGGGTAGAGACCGCTAATGCAGTTAGCAAAATGGCAGTTTCAGGCAGCTAAACCAACATTTAAAATAATTTAGTTAGTTTTTTTGTGGGGGAGCAAAAAGCTGCATCAATATACAGTGTTTTGTCCTTATTTTCCAGAATCCCAACAATGGTAGCGAGAAGCGTAAAGTTAGCACGCCCCATAGAGGCCATACAGACAAGGCTGACACAAAACCAACTAGCAAGTCGAGGCAGGAGGGAAAAAAACAGCCTGAATAAGTTCAAAAATACACCATTCATTCCCTAATTAACACACATCTTGCTCGTTAAAACCCCACAACAAACAAATCAAGAAACTGACACCACCTAATTGTTTCCTCTTGTTTCCAATCTATATGCTGAGCTAATCACAGCTTCATAAGCGTGGCCTTGATCTTCCAACTCTTTAACTCAAATCAAGTGTTTTCCGCTTAATTGATGACAAAAATAACACAGAGACTGAAGCTGGAAGAAACGTACACAAACGTGCTCTCTCTCTCTGTTTCACACATCCACGAGCTGACGTGGAGCCAAAACACTGCAGGGAAAGTCATTTATGGGTCAAAGCCATCATTTACGCAGCCATTTAATTTAGATTCACTCTCACGCGCGGTCCGATAAGTCAACATTACTGGCACGTCACCAGAAAAGTGCAAATATCAGCTCCTGCGTTCCGATGAGCAAAGAGACGAGGCCTATCGCTGTCTACCTGCAACAGAAAATGTATTGCCGCTGCCCTTTGTCCACCTCGTTATCTCTGAACAAATCACCTGCTCCTATTGTTTCTCCTGTAACCTTAAGTCTGCGCCGCCGCCGCCGTCCTCCTCCTCTCTCTTCGCTCCATCACTCATTACTTGACGGCCTCGGGAGGCGACGCAGCCACAAACTTGATTTTTTTTTCTTTTTTGTTCAAGCTCAGTCTAAACTCTACACGTCCTTCCCACTCGTAGTCACAGAGGGAATACATTCAGAAGAGACTGCTTTTAAACCCAGACAACCAGAATCCAACAAGTAATGTGCAACAGCTACGTTCACAAAGATCAGGATCGAAGTCAGTGGGGTGTTTTTAACAATCAACGCAAACGGAGCAACCTTGGTCCTCTGATGATCTGGACCACAAATGCAGCTCTGTTACATATAATACTGTGATATAGGAACACTGTTCTAGTCGACTTTCCTGGAGGACATGAAGCATCACAGAAGTCTGTCATGGTGCCCGTTGCTAGCTTCATTCCCGTAACGCCCTCGTAGAGCTTTAGGACAAGGTCTCTGAGCATCTATGTAACACTAAGGCACCGTTAAGTTGTTTCTTCATGCACTGCAGAGCTATGAGGCCAAGCATTAACACTGGACTGATTTTAGTAACTTTAATGCACTTGAGGTGGTTCTTGTCGAGGTAAAGAGTTGGGACGAGACTCCGCAAAATCAAATCGGTGCAAAAACACCTGATCAGGACATTCCTTAGATTTAGTGTCTGCACAGATGTACAGCATTTAAACCCAGTCCATGATCTTTCCTTTAACTTAACCGAGTATCTTTGGCGTCTGAACGTTTATTGTAGCGTAAACTAAAGCAACCAGTGACAGAAAAAGACAAAACAAACGCTGTAAGCAACAAATAAGGCTGAACAGGGTTCACATTGTTAAACGAAACTGTCAAACTCACGTAGTAAGGACGCAAGTTTGCGTTTTCTATATTATTTTACCACTTTTTCAATTAAATCTAAGTGCATTTCCACCAAGCTGATTTGTTCTAACTGCACCGCAAACTGTTGTTATTCGTGACTGATTTATTTAATTCAGATTAAACGTTGTTCTGAATAAACTCCATTTCAAAAAGTACATTTTAGCTTTAAATGCGTTTTCGAGCCGCGGCAAATTTAATCATAGGGCAGAACCTCATTTATTTCCTGGTGCCGTTCTAAATTAAATAAACTGCAAATACACAAAGGAGCATTTGGAAAAATGAAAACTTTCATTTGTATAAGCAGAACCAATTTCAAGGAACAATAAATTGGCATTTAAAGTATCTCCGGTGTCTTCATTAAGACCGCCTTCATCTATAATCTCTGTAAAACGCTCCGTAGCTAAAAGATTGAGTACATTTCAGCGTGTTGTTTTTTTATAGGAGCAGCTTGATTCAATTTATGGCTCAACGAGGAGAGAGATGATTAAACTGTGTGTTTGGTAAACCACCAACAGGACGCCGACTGCATCCACCGCGACCAGCATGTGCGTCTGGGACAAACGGATACAGATGCATTTGTTGAGGAATGAAAACGAAATCACATTCAATGATGCATATCTTCTTTCTATCCCTACCTGTGTCCTGCTCGCCAGACAAGCTTCCCTGCTCTAATATTGCAGCCATATCGTAAAAATGCTGCATAAAGTACCACTAATACGCCGTTAAAACATCAGCAAAGACGCTCAGAACAACTTCAGGATCGAGTTCACTGAAGAACAAACTTATGAATCACCTCTAATATGCCTTTTAATACCAGGACATGCAGGTTATTGAGTGTGTCAGCGGGCTGTTTCCTTCCCCATCAACTGAGGTTATCTGACTGAAATGCCGTGATGTTGCTAAAACATAATGTGTGCACATAAAACCGGAGAAGCCCATTAAAGCACAAGCCCCAAATATAACCATCCCTCCTTCCCTCCCTTCACTCGTCGTCTGTTCAGTCGTCAGTCAGTCCATCGCAGCCGGCCGACCCGACAATCGAGGCGCCGCATTTAGCAACTCATCTGCATAAAAACCCGATGATTTCTTCTCCTTTCATTTTCACATTAAATCGGGCAGAAGAGGGAGAAAGAGCGAGCGACTGGGAGGGAAGAGGGAGATGATGACACAAGCATATGTTTGTGTCGTGATGTATGTGAAACGCTGTGTGTGTGTGTGTGTGTGTGTGTGTGTGTGTGTGTGTGTGTGTGTGTTCTGGCTTTATTTTCCATGCTGGAGTGTAAAATGGTGGAAACTCAGCTTTGTGTGTGTGTCTGGATATTATAATAGCTGCTCCATTGGAAACCATTGTAGCCGAGCACAAAACCACACTGTGGATAAGCCACAGTCAAAATGCACACTCAGCAAACCGATATCCATGGATATGTGTGTGTGTGTGTGTGTGTGTGTGTGGTTGACACAGACGCACACATGACCCTGGCCGACCTCGTGGCACTTTAACGGCCGAGCGCGAAGGCTTTCGGAGGGTGAAAAAGACGAGCAGAGTGCAAACTGTGGACTCCTCGACACACAAAGAGCCTTTCAGAGGTGACGACACACACACACATTCACACACACACACACACACACACATTCACACTCACACACATTCACACGCATCGACCTGTCTGCCTCTCACATGTAAGTTCGGAAACTGATTGCAGAACGCTCGCCGCACAGCCGAACTTTTCTTCAAAGCGCCGCATTGCATGATTAATCATTTAGAGTATGAAATGCCAGAAAATGAGGGCTGCAGTCAACCACAGACTGAAGCGCTACCTGCTCTCCAACTCGTCCATTAATCTCTGGGGGGGAAACACTGCACGTTCTCTTTAGATGAACCAAACCACTGACTTCACTCCACCTGCTGGCCTGATTAGCATAAATAGTTTTTAAAAATCAACATAAAAGTTTGCATTCGCAGCATATTAAAGCATTTAAACCTGTTTTAAATCAACAGTCTCACCTGCACATATTCATGTAATTCCTGAAAACAGTATTCTATCAATCCAAGCACAGGAACTATTGAGGAATCTAATGCAGACAAGTTGTTTTTAGATGATCTGCCAGGTTGGATGCTGAGCTATGATCTACAAACGACCCGACAACCGTCTGACCAATGAGAGTTTAGTTCTTTGAGAAAAAGTTCAAAATGATGTCATACAGGTGAGATGGTGTGTCCAAATTGTCCAAATTGCTTCTCTGATTGTCAAACACCTAAAGATGGTTCTTTATGTTTTATGTATGACAAAGAAAAGCATCAAATCTTCACATTTGAGGAGCAAATTTGGGGCATTTTTGCCTAAAAACCAACTGAAACTCATTAATTTTCTACCCATTGTTAAATCAAGTAATTTACTAATCTCATCTCAGCTCTGCTCTTTCTAAGCTTCAACTAAACACTCTTTGTTTGGCTGAATTTGTGTGAAGAAAAATTATGCAAAGCACAGATTATTTCTGTTTGATGAGCGGCTGCAAGCCGATACAGAACATCCATCTGATACCGTCACAACGGGTGAATTTTCAAAACTGAAGGAGAATTAAAAGCTAAGAACTACATGTTGTTTCGTTTTTTTTAAAAGAGATTTAATACAGTTTTCTTCCCAAAACAAGGAATTAAGAAGCTACTTACAGCTGGTGTGTGCAGTATTCTGTTTACTTTTCAACACTTCTGTGCCAACAACCTGTGAAATTCCTGACGCCGACGACAAACACCAGGCGATGCTACCATGCTCCTCCTAACTTCAGCACAAACATTCCCTGACAATGCTCCTGCAAAAGTACAATCCCAAAAAAAACACAGCGTTGAAAATGCATCGCGAGCTAACGCACATGCTGCGCGGTCACGTTACCCACGCTAATGTCAAGTGTAACATTCCTGAGCTTCTTCTGACCGTGAGAAGAAGCCGTGCTCCTCGTCCCAGCGCCACTCTGCTCCGGCTCCTCATTAACCCACAGAAATGAGAAGCGTCTCTTACCCAGCCTGGTCCAGAAAACTTCCATGTCTGAACGCCTAAACTCTGTCCGGCACCGAAACTTTCACATCCATGTAAACTCAGAAGGGGAGAGAGGAGCAGAGGAGGAGGAGGAGGAGGAGGAGGAGGAGAGGCCAGCTGCCTACTGAGGTAAACCCAGTGACTCATTCAGGCTGAGGCGATGTCAGCAGGCAAATATGAGGCAGATACAGCAGCAGAGGAGGGAAAAGAAGGAAGAGTGTGGAAGGAAAGTCTGGTTCTCAGCGGCCGTGTGGGTAAAGAGAAAGGGAGGAAGCCGATGGGAGTTGTGCCGTCCCCCTTCCCCTCCACGCTTCCCCTCCGGCTCCCACCACAAACGAACCCACGTCTCACAAATCTGTCAGGTGTTCAGTGAAGATGTGCTGCAGGGTCACTATCTGTCGGGACATTCCCACATATCACATTGCGAGATTCTGCACGATTCATGTGTAGCTGCAGAAGGACTGGCAGCGAGATCAACACGTGAAGCCGTTGTCGTGCCTCAAACCGCCCGAGTAATGAGTGGAAAATGTTCATTAACCCGGGAAGGAAACAACCCGCTTATCTCAGAGCGCCCAATCTGGTCACAGCTCTGGGTTTTAATAAGGTGGTGGATGGTTTTGCAATGAAACTGAAAGTTCAACAGCCCACACTGATCGGTGAGTTTAAAAACAAAACACGTGCAGAAGTCGACCAAAAGACAGTTTTTTCAGTTGGAAATGTGGATCCGTCCAAATATATAAACTCAGAACAACTTTTTTGGGGCCACTCTTTTTACACTTTTTCCCATTTTTAAGGTCCAGTAATTAAAATGTTGGTCTCTGCTGGAGCTTTTTAATCATTTAAATGTGCTGGAGACTATTCAGCTTGTGTCCTCACCAAATGTCACGGTGGTGGGAGTTTTATTTCTGGATATATTAAAGTCTTAGAGAGCTGAGGTTGAAATACAAAAAAAAAAAAAAACCCGGAACCTCAAAAAAGAAAATCCCCAAAATCAACCAAAAAAATTGAAAAAAACTTAGTTTTGGTTTCTAAATTTTAAAAAATGGTGAAACTCCAGTGTAGTAAACTTTACTGGTCTTGAACATGTTGCTTGGTTTGCACACAGTGAAAACGCTCATCGATAAGTTGGTTTATCAGCAAATGGACAAACCTCCTGCACAGATGAACGGCTCTGTGCTGATCGTCATGGTGTAGAAACACTTTGGGTTGGTCACAGTCATTCCAGACCTTCTTCTGTAGACTACAACCAGGATTTTCTCTCAATCAAGCTGCCTGACCTCAATCATACTTTAACTTTAGTTTGTTCACCAAAACAACAACGTTTTCCAAACTCTGTGCCATGCGTAGAAAAAACTCTGTGAACAAGACGTGCTGCCACAGCTGTGTGCCGGTTTCCATCCTTCTCGCCTTCTGTCCCAGAGTTATGGCAGAACACAGTGAAGTTGACCTTTTGGATGTAAAATGTCACCACTGGATCATTTCATCCTATTAGACATCTGTGTGAAATTTAGTCCAGATTAGCGTATAAATTATTGGCTGACATCATGCTGTGTGGGGTCACGGTGACCTTTGACTGTTGACGAACTCGTTCATCCTGAGTCTGAGCCAAACTCCTAAGAACACATTCATAAGAAAATATGTTGGACGGACAACCAGAGAACATGATTCCTCCAGCCACAGCTGTCGCCATAAAAAAAACCTTGATTTGAATCCAAGCAGGCATTCCTCTGAAAACTTGTTGTCCCAGAAAAAAACAAGCAAGTAGGTGTCAGTAATGTTTTCAAGGCCAGTCATGAACTCAAATAAAAGCTACTGCTGAGTAATAATAAAGGACTAGGAGCCGATAATCCAAAGTAGGGCAGTAAGACTTCAGCTCGGCTCCAGTTTCATCATCTGAGATGTGACTCCATCATGTGGGTCATTTAGGAGGAACAGATTTGGAGCCAAATATCATTTTAGTCCATTTCAGACTCTGATTGGTTCGGTGACTGTGAGCGAGTCTGCTGCTGTGATCAGTGGCTGTCTTTATGCTGACTGCAGAAATCATCATCCGATCGGAGCTCAGATGAGCTGCACATGGAATAAATCTTAATTCAGTATTTCTTTGACCACAGTGATAAATCAACTCCTCAGACTCCAACCGCAGCTTCTACAGACGCTCATATTCCAGTCGGTGTCACAGGGCTGAGATTCTGAAGGCAAACAGCGTCTGAATTCAACACTTTCTGCCTCCTTTCCTTTTTCCTCCGTCAGGTCTTTTGTCGGTGCAGCCCGGCTGCTTTCCTTCCTCTCCTCAACAGCTACTTCCTGAAAACAGTGGAGGTGACGAGAGCGACCAGCAGCGCTCACACTTTGTGTTTATACATGCAGGCTGCAGCGTCCGTGAGCGTGTGCAAAGGTGTCAATACGGTTTATTAGGACTACGTAGCCGAGCACGACAGCTGCTTCAGCCTGAGATCACTGGGACTGGAGAACATGTGAAATGATAAAAGTATAAGAGGTGTTCAACGTCCTGCAAGATTCAGCAAACACTCAACAAACTGAAGCTAAACACGTTCACTGGGCTCAGAGACGAACTTCCACCGTTTGTATCGCTGCGTTTGCTCTGCGTTTGCATCTCCATGTGTGTGTTTACTTGTGGAAAGTCATCAGTTTTCACAATTTTCTTGTATTCAAAGGACACGGACAGAGTAGCGTACGAGCTAATGCTGAAAATAAACATCGAATGTAAAGGAGTCGATTCAAAACTAAGCAAATAAATTTAATTTACGGTGAAACTAACAGGTTTGCTTCTTTACCCAAGCTGCTAATTACTTGACGTTAGCATGAGCACAGTTGTCCATCCATCCATTTTCTACCATCTTTGGCAGCAGTTTACGCCCAGACCTTCCTCCCGTCGCCTCACGTCCTCCTCCAGCTCTTCCAGGGGACACTGAGGCACATCCTTCTGACTGGACATGCCCAAAACAGCTCACATGGGAGGACACATGTCTGAAGCACCTAAACTGGCTTCTTTTGATGCCATTAAGCAGTGGTTCAACTCCTAGGGTGAGACCAGACACCAGTTATTTCTGCCGTCATGTCCTTCCACAGCTCGTAGCAAAGAGCTTGTAGGATTTAAACATCTCCAGCAAATAAGCAACCCGCTGAAAATGAACGTGTTGCAGGACACGGTGACGTCACGCCAAACTGAAAAGCAGCATCTTACTTAGTGTTGCTGTGCTGAGTCTACTGCACACAAAACTTCTTTATTGGTGCAGCTAAACGAGGATTTAAAGAGCAGAAACTGTCCATTCAGCTGGTGTTAGGCCACTATCAGCTGTGATCAGGGTGCGTCTCACTGGTGGAGACTCTCTGCTAGTCGGCAGGGCACAGCCAGGAATGTATACAACCAGGTCTATACAGAACACAACACAGAGCCTGAAAAAAAAAACTTGCAAAGGACAAATTTGGTGAACAAAGTGGACGACAGCCGTTATTATTAATATGTGATATGTGTAAGTGTTCTAGGAGGAGGCTCGGGACGCTGAGTGTGCAGATCTCCACCGCAGACAGCACCGATGATTAATGCTCCCTCCACCTTTAAATACAACAGCTGGGGTTCCTCCCAGCAAGGCACTAAACTCCCGACAGCGCCGCAGAAGCTGCTCGGCCACCATTAAGGCTGCTGCGGCTGCACTCGGTGGCTCCGAGGAAACTGGATTTGAAGCACAGTGGTGCAGAAGAATGAAGCTCTGGAGGAGGAGGAGGAGGAGGAGAGGGGCTGAGCAGGGATAAATTAAGGTTAAAGACGTTTCACTGCAGGCACAAGAGTAAACTGGCCGCTGCAAGTGTTGCTATGCAACAGAAATAAAGTCATTGATTACTTATTTTAAGGCTGCTATAATACAAACAGGGCCCCTCTGAGCGGAGGAAGGTAGAACAGAGGCAGGAAGTGATGGATGACATGATGGAAGCATATTTTCTAATAAGGAGGCAAACATTTGTTTACGCTGACAGAAATTCTATTTGGCGTTCAGTCACTTGGTGTGTAACGCTCTGAGCTTTGTGCGCCGTGACTCAGCAGCAACGCACATCGATTTTTGTCAACGTTCTTCTATTCAGAGGCAAAAACTGCTTCGCAAACAAGAACAGGCTCAGTGTCATGATGAAGAAAACACGAGGAAACAAGGCGACGGCAGGAGAGCGGAGCTTGTATCGTCGCTGTAAAACATTTATCTGGAATCCAAACTCCTGAGTGTGTGAAAGTCTGACTAAATCTCCAAGAACAGCATCGAGAAGCAGCTTCAGCCGACCATCATCACACAGCAGAGTTCTTCACAACATCACAGTTTTTCTTTCTTTTTTAAAAGACGGCCTTTGCACTCAAGCAGAGCTGTGCAGAAAAATCACCCTCGTTAGCACTTAGCTGCAATTTTTAGAAACGCTGGAAGCTGTTAAAGTTTTTCTGCTTTTCTTTTCTAAGACACAAAATCATTTCTGGAAGGACAACAAGGTAGCATCCGTGTGTTTGCCAGAAAGACTTAATAAACAAAATACTATCAAATCTGAAGATGGACACGTATCTAAATCAGAGGAACTGATTTATGTTTTTATAAATGTAAAATGTGTCACACTAGTTATTTTAGTTGAAGCGTTGTGGTGCTAAAGAGACGCCTCATCCTGCAAAAACATCACACCATCATTTTAAGCAAAAAGAAGAAATGCAATACCTGTCAACCCCAGTGTGACTCTCTTTGCGTATTAATTAGCCCGACTCGGCACTGAGACCGAGCTGCAAAGGAGAGTTGAAAAGTCTGCAGATGGACAAAGGTGCAGGAACAAAGACGCGGTGTGAGGTGAAAAGTACAGGTACATGCTGTTCTTAAAAGATGAGAAATTACAGTTTAATCTGCTGCTTTGGCCGTTTTATCAGCGCGTCAGCAGCCCAGGATGTGACACAACGCTGATGGAGGCATTTAACGCTCCCTAAAACCTCCAGGAGCCTGATTGCTGCAATTTGCATCAAAACTTGTCCTCGTTCTCTGATCTTAACTCAGTCGAATCTGAAGGCACAGGTATTTTATGCATTTTTATAGATTACACTTCCCATCTCAGGGCTCCATCACAAATCAGTCCGTTAGGAAAACATTAAAACAGACTTTTCTTCTAACTTCACGTTTTTCAATTTTAAGCACATTGTGTGTTTAACTTAAGATTTCGGCTGCATTTTGAAAGCAGCATCTGCTCTCCGTCCTCCTCTGCAGCAACACACCATTAATTCTGATGAGCAAGAACAGGGATAAAAGCTAATACCAGCCGGTAATACCACAGCCGATGCACTGTGGAGGAGATAAGCGAGCTGCAGTCGAAACAACTTGAGTCAAGACCAACACTTCCTGCTCAATATTCCTCGTGCTGTTGTTCATACAGTCCGATGCTGTGGAGGCTGAGCAGATATTGACTGATTAAACTCAGAGGGGAAAAGGTTCACGAGCTCAAGATGTTTTATACATGCATTTAGCTCAGTGCTGTATTATATTACTGAAAGCAAAGTTACAAAGAGACAAAGCCTGCCTGGTGTGTCATATACACAAGAAAAAAGTCAGTGATTAAAATGAGGATTAGCTGAAACGCTCAAATCGTCAGCAATCACACGATTTGTTCTCACTTGGGACACAACAGGCTCATTCAAGATTATCCACGTCACACCTGAAAAGTGAACGAGAGCAGCAGCAGGACAGACGGAGTTAAAAGTCAGGAGTTTCCAGCAGCCTTCAGTCTGTACGAGGAGCTACAGAAACACCAAAACGTTATCAGACCAGTTTGTACGGAGTCTACAATCATTTTAATTGTGACAGTGAAGCCCATTAAAATGCCGTACAGGTGATGTGTGATCTCTGCTCACGATTCAAGCTCCACTCTACATGCATTCTCAATTAAACCCGCCTCAGATCTGTCTGACGCTTTACATGAATCAGCTGAGCAGACCCGACCCTCTGCGACTACATAAACGATGTAAAACAAGCAGGACAAACGGCCGGATACAGCAGAAATTAACACTTTTAGAACTGATTTATCAGATACTCAGACTGTCAAACATCTTTATAGATGATATTTTAGGAATCACAAATGATATTTTTACATGTTGTCGCACTTTTTCACCACCAACCACACATGAGGCCTCAGAATCAGGCAGATACAACGGAAATGTCTGAAATTCAAGTTTCTACAAAGAGTGCTGTTGCTGAGCCAATCAGCTGTTTGATCAGCTGTGACCTCATGTTTCCCATCATGCCTTGAGGCCGTGCAGTTCACAGTGTTGACGTTTACATGACGTCAGAGCGAGTCGGGACGAAGCCGGACAGAAATCTAACAGTACGTGTTGTGCGGTGACCTAATCCGCTGCACTGGTCAGCAGGACAAACCAGTTAGACCAGTTTAACCAGTGGGACACGCCCACCGTGCGGATCAGTAGGCCACACACACTCTGTTGTTAATGAATGGACAAACCAGTGAATGCACCCACAGACACACACACACACACACAAACACGTGCTCGTCGGTCGCTGGCGTGGCGCCGGCCGGCATTCAATTGACCTGCTTTAACACCTGTACGGTTACCATGGCAACAACAGCAGCCCCCCCCTCCCTCGGCCCCGCACTCCCAGGCGCCGTTTCCTGTCTCCTCCCATTCCTCCTCCCCTACTTCTTCTTCTTCTTCTTCTTCTTCTTCTCCTACTTCTGCTTTCTTTGTCTCCCTTTCAGCAGCTCCTCTTCCTCGCGCCCCCTGAATCGTCTCTCGCCTCGTATCTCGCCTCAGATCTCTCAATCGCTTCCTCCCGGCCCTCCTCCCCACCTCCATCCAATTATCCGTGCACACACCCCTCCTCTTTGCCTCTCTCTCTTGCTGCAGGGTGCTGCCCTGCTGAAAATGACATCATCGATTCGAAAATATATGAATGAACACGTCCGCCGCGTGCACGTCGGTGCGGCCGGCCGAGCCTCTCGGCGAGAGCAGACCGAAGAAACGGGAACAAATAATGACAGGGCAGATGGAAAAAAGGTGGAAAACACTAATATGATTTTGTGCAGGGAAGCCGGAACAAAGGAGGAGAGTTATGGGCTGATCACTGGGATAATGGCAGCAGCAGAGGAGCACACAGGCGGAGGCATCATGTAGAAAATCTACAATTACTGTGAGCGTTCATGAGCCTGCCTGCCTTTAAAAGCTGCATCCAACAATGGAAGTGGGAGAAGATGGGAAGATTAGGAGACAGAAAACCATCATGACGCCTTAATTCCTGCAAGGATCCAGCCAAGAAATGTCCAACTACACAGTTAAACTCTGAAAAATACAACCCCGTCTCCCAGAAATGACATTACAAGCGTACTCGGATAGCCAATACGTTTGCAGTTTAATCGTAAAGGAACTTTTGTTCAAAGGTGACAGACAAATTGTAATAACGTAAGTCTGTGGTGCTCTTTCAAACACAACAAAAGCTGGTGGAGCATCACACATCTGTGGGACCAAACAAACAGAGGCAGACACAAAGTAAGAAAGAACAAAAAGATGGAGGGGAAGTCAACCGGAGAATCAGACGTTTAGACACAAAAGGCAATCTCTGATTTAGCAGGTGTTTGTCATTGGAGAAAAAAACAACCTTTGTTCTAGAGTTATTTATTTAGTTTTCAATTTGCTTGGAACAAACACAAGAAGGAATTAGCCGCTAATGAAAGAGGTAACAGCTGAATAGACCAGGCAACGAGGAAATTAAAAGTCCTCCAGCAGAACAACAAAGGAGGAGGAATCACGGTGCACCGTAAAATGTGGCTGAATACAAAACGGTAGCGATTTAAATGAGCCAAATTAAGAGGCCCAATAAATGGATGTTATCGGTTGATGGAGTCGACACCCAGGAAACTTACAAAACAGCTGGTTGAGGATGTCTCCATCTAAACCTAACCAAGTGGTTTTGGTGTTTGAACGTCACCAAACCCCAAAGGAAACAAAAGTCTAAACTAACATCAACAAGGACATTTTTCTGGTTCCAAGAAGGGAAATTTAAAAAAAAATGCCCAAAGCAGAAGAAGATTTAAGAAACTCTTTGGTGAAGTTTGACAAAACTATCTGAAGTGAAGGTCCACTTGGAAGCTTTTTCAAAGTTTTCAACCGTTTTACTTGCTGCACAGTTTCACCTCCATCACTTGTGGGACGTCTTGTATTTCTACCATATTCAATCTGGAGCTAAATTTATGTTCTGAGCATTTCTTCCGAAACAGATTCACAACCCAGAAAGTAAAGAGTTTAGCTGGACCTGAAGCATGAACCTCGACACCATCAGTGAATCTACCCTCATTTTCAGTAGACTATATAAAAGGTCAGCAGTTGAAAACATTGAACACCCCATTAGTCCTTACAGCTGCACGATATCTGGTATTAGCGCACGTTACTGAGTCGGACGAGGAAATTTCAATTTCAAAGTGCTTTTTGGAAGGTGTCAGCAGCGGGCCTTGAATCCTGGGACAGGTGGATCCTTCCCAGTCCAGGTAAGGCAGGCTGGATTCCTCAGCCACATCCGAAGCAGCCTCTGAAACAGAAAAGCCTCGACTGCGACGCATTTCCTCCTCAAACGCAGCCTACAGTCAGCACGAGGCCCCCGAGTTTAGACACGACTACTGCTGATCTTTCTGAGCTTTCAAAGACGCCATACATCTTCACCGTGCTTGTTAGGCAGCTTTCCACCGCAGGACCTCCTGGAAGGTGGCGCTAACATTTACAGAAACTGGCCCCTAATTGCCCTTTTTGAGCTTTTTGTTTCCATTGTGGTGTAAAATATCACAGATTCAACCGCAACCTTGACTCAGCAAAACAGGAACTAATAGCAGTTACTGAACGTAACTACTCTGATTGTTATGTTGTGGCTCTTTGCACAAAACAAGAAACGACTCGGTGCCGTTTATCTGAGACACTTTGTTGATCTGACTGTCCAACCAGACCGACATCATATCAGAATATATCAGTCTTTGCTTGTCAGAGGTGATAACTGTCAACAAAAACCCACAAAAGATAAATATCAACACAGAAAACTCATCAAGCATATGTAGATGCATCAGAAACACTTTATTCCGTATGTCTCATTGGAAAATTTAGATAGAAAATTCACTGTTTCTGCAAAATAACTAAACTCTTTTCTCCTCTGTGCAACTCAGAAGCCACGTTTTACTCAACAGTCAAAAATTCGGAGAGCTTTCGGCTGAACTGCAGGCTGTGTTTCCACAAAGCAGACAGGACACAAGAAGGGAAACTAACTAGAAACGTAAAATATCTCAGTGTGAAGGTCCAACACATGTGGGAAACTGGAAAAACGTTGTACACGTTGATTGCAGTAATTTAAAAACGTATCTGGTTTTTCATTTTCTGAGATGAACTCACTGCAGCGGAGACGCTTCTCTCCACTTTTAGCCGTCATTGTGTTTCCGTAGAGGTGCAGGACGTTATATTGCAGTGGAAATGAGCCCACAGCGAGGAAAAATGTGACAGGAGCAAAGAAAGCGCTTCGGGTTCAGAGGGTTAATCGCTTCACCAGCAGACCAGCGCTGTTGTTTTTCTGCTGAGCACAATCTCCTCCTTCATTCATGAAAAATGCACTTCCTTCTTCTGCCCATTAAGTATCAATTATGCCTCTTGTCCCTGACCGTATCGCCATCGCACCAGCAATCACAGTAAATTACGCAGCCGGGGACATAAAGCAGCACCTGCTGACAGTAATGCGACCGTCACTGTTGTCAGAAGGCGATAAATGTGCTCCGGATGCTGATTAAAGTCAAGGTCAAACGTATGGGGAAACGTCTTGTGCTGATTATTGCAGCGCGGCAGGTGCGTGTGGTCGGCTGTCGGTTTGTGTTACAGCTCACATGCATGCCGCACACACACACACACACACACACACACACACACACACACACACCCATGTTGTTGTCTGAGCGGATATGCGCTGAGTGTGTGAGCATATGGGTGTGTTTACTCTCAGCTGGCACCGTGCAGCTCTGCAGCATGACACCAGCACTTTGCATGTGTGTTTTTGTTGCCACATCCTCCCTCCTCCCGGCCCTTCATCCAGCCTGCACGTCCGTCATCCAGCTCTCCAAAAAATCGCTTATTTTTTTCATCCAATGTGGCTCATTGTGCCTCATCCTCTTCCTCACCTCCTGCTCCCTCCATCCTTCCCCTTCTCCTCCCTTATCGAGGAAGCGAGTAAGAGGGGCAGATTTACAAGGGCTGTCATCTCCGCTTCCCTTCCTCTCTCTCCTTCTCTCTCTCTCTCTCTCTCTCTCTCCAGCATCTCCACCTCGCTCGGTCTCTCGCTCGCCCTCAGAGATAATTAAAGAGCCTACTAGTAATCCCATCCAGCCGTGCAGGACGAGGCAGCCGAGACGTCTCACACACACACAAACACACACATGCATGCACGAGACTGCAGCATGTGGTATGCAAAATGTGTGAAACCTCAGCATTTGCACACACAAATACTTTGGACGCAGTAGCAGCAGCAAAAGCAAAAGTGTAGAAACCACACACACACACACACACACAGTTCCTCGGCGCGATTACACGCCAAGAGGCAAGCGACCAATTGACCTAGTTCATTCAAACCTGGCAACCCAAACGAAGGCAACTGGAGGAGAAGATGGATGGATGTAGGGCCACGAGAATATGAGGCGGACAAATGGACGCGGAAACGTCCTGGAAGGCAAAACAACGCTGTGGATGGATGTGTAATGGACGGGGAGGAGAATGGCTGTAGGAATGAAATAAGTAGACAGATTATTGAAGAATGGATGGAGGGGGATGAGGAGACAAATGAGCTGAACAATGGCATCACAATAATAGATAGAAAGATAGAGACTGAATGGAGGCTCGCCAGCGTCTGGATGGATGGACGGGAAAAGAGGAATGCGCAGACCCCTGAGTACGAGGCATTTAGGGAAGGAAGCATGTTCAAAATTGGAAGACAAGTGGGTTGGGTTGAAAAGAAGTCAGAGGAACCAAATAACACGACTGAGATCAACCACACAATCGAAAGGCATCTGGATAGACTTTGGATGAACGGATGGTCAAAGTAAAAGGGATGATGGTGCAGGAAAAGACCAACGGGAAAAGAGGGATGGACGGACGTGAGACACCCGATTTTGGTGCCACAAATTGAGAAATCATGCAATTGGAGGTGGATAGGTCCAAGAGATGAGGCGAATGAAGGGAAAGAGGTGAAGGAAAGATGATGAGCGGATGGACGGGTTTGTGGGGAGGAGGTGAAAAGAGGGACGCATGGACGCCGAAATGGGTGGAAAAATGAGCAGGCAGGTAAATGAATGGGTGCATGTGAGTGTGGGATGGATGGAGACACGATGGACAGAGT
Organism: Stegastes partitus; assembly: GCF_000690725.1. Lineage (NCBI taxonomy): Eukaryota > Metazoa > Chordata > Actinopteri > Pomacentridae > Stegastes > Stegastes partitus. The sequence continues at coordinate 78,230 of NW_007579837.1, forward strand.
GAGTCCAGGTGACGTGTGAGAGGTGAGAAGATTGACAGGAAATAAAAAAGCAGATAGAAGGATAGAGTACCTGTTGCCGATTTGGGTCTGTGTCTTCCTTTGGGCCGCCGTTGGGAATTGCCCATACTATTCTTCCTGTCCCAAAACATCACCGCCTCATGCCACCAACACACACACACACACTGACTGACTGACTGACTGACTGACTGACTGACTGGCTGGCTGGCTGACTGAGGTGTGTGTGCGTCTCGTGTGTTAAAGCATGTGCGAGGCGAGTGACAGCCGAGAAGCGTGTGAGCGAGAGGGAGGACGGAGCGTCACAGCATCACCGAAGCCGCCTGCATCCCGGAGTGTGTGTCTGCTGCATGTCTGTGGTGTGTGTGTGTGTGTGGTTGTGTGTGAAGCCCGGCGTGTGATTGCAGATGAGAGAGAGGAGAGTGTGTGTGTGTGTGTCCTACGTTAGGAGTGTGTGTCAGAGCTCGGGTGAGTGCGCCGCTACGTGAGCTGTTGACAAAGCAGGCTGCGAGCGTGTGCGTGCATGCATGTGTGCGTATATGCAGCTGTGCATGTTTCAGTGAAAGGTTCGAGTGTCGCCGGTGAGCATGTGCGTACATCGGAGAGGGAGGGAGGGAGGGAGAGAGAGAGAGAGAGAGAGTGGGAGAGCGAGCATCGGTGGTGCTGATCAGCTCCCAGCCAGTCGCATCCAGCCGCTGCCGTTCAATTCATAAAGAACCCGGCAGAACGCAGCCAATCAGCAGCCGGAGACGGAGGGAGAGCGACGCAGAGCTAGAACCAGAGAGAGAGAGAGAGAGAGAGATGGGAGGTGGAGTGGAGGAGGTAGAGCGAGAAATAAGGAAAGGAGGAGGGGTTGGCGTGGAGACGGAGATAGATTGGCCCACTATCAGCGATGTGACTGGAAAACAGACGAGAGAGGCCAGAAGTATGTGGACGCCGGGGCTGCAGCCAACTAACAAAGCAGCGCTCTGCTCATCGTTTGTGTAGTTTTCTGCTCTACAGGGCGTCCAGAGCTGCTCCCTGGTCCTGGAAAAGTCTTCAGAACAGCCTCATGAGTACCGATTCAAAGATGTTCAACTGAAAAGTGCAATAGCTCATCCAAAACTGAAATTTGCTTTGGGTATCTAAATGCCGCGGTGTGTTTCAGCCTCGTCCTATGTCATGCTCGGTCTTATAGTCTTTGCTAATGGTGTGCCAGGTTTCTCAAAGGACTTAATGGTCAAATAAAGGTTCTACACTCGTTATTTGGTTAATTAATCACTTATAAAATGTCAGAAACTGGTGGAAAATCAGTGTTTCGATAACAAATGTTTGGTCCACAATCCAAAGACATTCCAAATAATTGGAATTTAGCAGAATTTGGAAAGTCCAGTTTTCCCTGCTTCGATCGTGAACCTGAAACAACCTGCAGCACAATCTAAAGCTCCACCTATTTGTAGTCTTGGTGCAATTCAGGGCTTTAATTTAATCTCATTTTATTTCCATTTCAGTTGATTGATTTGCTCTGAAACTTGCTCTACTTGATGTTCTTCATTATTGTTGTTTTCATGACTTTTAAAATGTTCATCGTTATCCACGTTTTGGATTTTTCTCACTCGGCCTCCACACCTCAGTGTACCCGGAGTTTAAATAAAGGTTGACTGAAACTCAGTTTACTGCCAAAGAGGAGGAAAGAAACCAGATAATAATCACATTTAGGAGAGTTTCAACTTTTATTTCCTTAAAAATGTACTAAACTGCTAAATGGACTGTCAGAGTAGTTGGTGATTAATTTAATATTTGGCAGCTCATCGATTAATTGATGAACTGTTGCAGCTCTAACAGACTTTCCTCATAAACTATAAACAGCTTTTAGCTGTAATTTCCTGAATATTTAGTGGTAATTCACAGATTGTCCCTGTTTTGTTAAATTACTGATTATATATAAAGAAGGAACAGCTTGCATGCCAAAATGCTTTTTCTTTTTTTCTTTTTCTTAATGCACTGCAGAGCTGTTCAGTTATCAAATCTATACACTGGATTGATTTAAATAAGCTTTAAAGATGTATTATGTAGGAAAGTGCTATCAGATTGTGACTCGTATCGGCAGAAGCTAAATATTAAATAGCTCTGATCAGGTAACGGGAAAAAAAACTTGACCTCGCAGTGTTCGAAAGTGACATCAAATTGACATAAAACAGCGACCAGCCAATCAAAACCTGTAAAATATGTCACATGTATGGAGACTTTGGTGGAATAAACCAACAACTCGCTTAAAACTTAAACGCATTTTTCCAAAAGTGACATAATAAAAGTGTTTTTCTCGTGATGTATTTCTGCAGGAACAGTTTCAGAATCACAACCAGAGACGTTATCGATCTCATTCCCCGTTGCGTCAGAACACCGAGAGCAGAGCGGAGAAGGACTGCAGGAAGGTGGGAAGAGACGGAGGAGAAAAGAGAAATGTGTACTGACAGACAGAGAAATGAATAAATGAAGACGGTGAGACCGGGCGGGTTCAGACGGAGGGAGAGAAATTGAAAGTGAAGTGAGCGGCGCGGGGAATGAGATTGAGGGGGTGAAGGAAGGAACGGGGAGAATGCACAATGAGGAGATGATTCCTCTTTTCATTCCTTTCTCCTTTCCTTCTCCTCCACTTCTTCCCCCCGTTTATTAAGTCCACACATCCAGCCGCTAAACCGCAGGCGACACACACGATGCATCCAGTACGCAGGTGGACCTACAGCTGCAGAGGTTACACAAGGTCACCAACACTGTCTTTAAAGGATTAATCTGTGATATCCTCTGAAGCGTCTGCAGGTGCACAAAGTACAGGCAGCTATAATCACAGTCTTTATTATAGAGAACGTACCAAATGTACCAGAACAATGCGGCAATGTGAGAGACGGTGATAAAGAGAATTACAGCGAGTTTCAGCTCCTCGTTTAGCTTTACTGCTTCGCTCTTGATTTCGCTGAAAAAGCTTCTTGGAGCGTCTGCCGAGCTACATGTGAGTGTGTTTGGTGGAAGGAATCAGCTCGCCATCAAGCCGACCACCGAACGCTCACATGGAGAGACGCTGAAAGCCTGTAAGTCGAGTCCATTTGGCAGCAACAGAAGCAAAGAGCACTGCAGGCCATTCTTGTTCTCGCTCCTCTCTGCTCCCGGCGTGTCCTTTCACATCCCAAAACTCTTTATCTCCTCTGCTCTCCATTATATTTTTATGACTCCTATAGTCCAGTACTTTGCTTTTCCGTCCTCCTTTTATCATTTACTTATTCCTAACAGTCATATTTGTCTCATTCTCTCTATCTAGCTTAAGTGAACGCCATATATTTTACATTTTTAAGGCTTTTTGGGACTCAAATTTTTCCTTTCTGTGTCCGTTACAACGACAGTGAACCTCATAAATCTGCCCTCCTCCTCCTGCAGTCACATCTTTTCTCGGCTGCATCACACATCCTGATAAACAGCAGACAGAAAAAGGTGCCGAAGAGCCGAGCCTCGAAATATCTGCCGTCTACGAGGAGGCATCACACCACTATATTTAGCGTTGGTGTGGAAATTTACCGACGTGTTGTCTGGTGCTCAAGTCAGCAAGGTTTCTTTTTAATCACCTTGGAAGATAATCAGAACACTTACTGGTTAATTAACGCAGTGACAGAAGTTGCAGTGACTCTTTATTTAGTCATGATATCATTAAGCATTGTTTGTTAAAGTCATTCCAGATGAGACTCTGCAAGAACCTCTTTCTGATTTCAGTGCTACCTGCTGACAAACATCTAATTTGTGAAGAGGTGCTTGACGAGGATTTTGTTCATCGGGTTTTGTAAGAAACAAGGTTGAATAAAATCTACTCTGACTGCATCTTCATCTCACACTTGTCCACATGTATTTTATGGCCTCCAGCAACCACGATGACCTCGACTTGTTTCCTCCCAGAGAATGGCGCTGCAGGATTCTTCCTCGATACCCGCGGCAGTAACGGCCTGAGCAGTAAAACTGAGAGCAATGACTTCACAGCTCATCTCCGCTCCCCCATGACACATTTTACTTGATTATTTTCCACTTTATTAGCATCATCATGGCTTTTTCTTTAATGAAACGCTCCCTGTTTTGAGGGTGCGCCGGTCCTGTCTTGTGTGGATGCAGTTTGTTTCGCTCTTTCTGCTCGTGCTCGTTACAGGAGAGGAGCTCAAGTTAAAGGCTGACCTCAAAATACGACATAATGTGATAGAAAATGGCTATAAAACGTCAGAAATTTGTGAAAAAATGCCCGTTAAGACTTCCAAAAGCTCAAGCACAGCCGTCTGGAACTCCCTGTTGAAAGCAGATTCAGGACTTAAAAACTTTTTCAGGTCCGGTCAGAACTACAATAACTACTTATTACTTTTAAACATGATTTCATTTAGATTTTCGCTTGTATTTGTTGCTGCTCGTCTTTGCTTTATGCACTCATTGGAAACTAGCTTTGGCTTTGCGTATAGCACATGCATGTGCTTGGACAATAAGGATTTACTCACTGCTTCCTTTAAGTGCTTCACAGTGCTTCAGTGAGGTGGCCTAAACTGGTGTAAAGAAGTTCATTTCCTGCCAATACATCCACCAACGTGAAGGCCGATGGAGGTAATTTACTTTGCACTTTCTTATCCATAGAAGCAGCACGAGATACGCGGTTAGTTAAAATCACACTGGGTAAAGGTTACTAGCTAACTTAACTATACAATGGCCTTTTGTCAACCCATCCATCCACCCCGACCTCCTCCCAATGCAGACTTTGTTGCTGGACAACAAACCGCCACTAGAAGGCGCAGCACAAAAATACGCCTTTTAGGGTCATCTTCTAATCACCAGGGGTCAATAAAACACACTAAGCTGCTTGCACAAACTACCTGAGCTGTGCTGTCTTTCTCAGGGGGGACGGTCTATTTCCTGCAGTGTCTTTAATTAACACATGGACAGGAGTGATCGATGGTGCAGTAGTTAGGATGCAACCACACCGGCTAAAATGCCCTCAGCACCCTCATTTGACTCCTTTCTTTCTTCCCCCACTATTTCTGTCTGTCTCTACTGTTCTATCTGATAAAACACCAAAAAATCTACTAAAAAAAGAAAAATTAAAGCCATTCATGAGCTGGTCCGAGAACTCAAGACTGTGATTACAAATTTCTGGCTATTAATCAATAAAATCGGTTCGGAGGAGCTACATCACCGGAGCAACTTACTTTAGCCGGAGCTGAAAAAAGATGACACCAGGTGAATCAGTCACATGAAATTATGCAGAAACCTGAATTAAACTTCTTCCTCAGCTGTCCACAGAGGACAGAGGATGCATCATGAACATTAACTCACTAATCCTCTCTACTTAACTAAACACTGCCGTCCTTCACCCAAAGTTGTTCCATTAAAAGTTGTGATATCCGTGTCTGAGACGCTGGAGAACACTGAAGCCTCCCTGGACCTGGATCTAAAGTCTCCTGGACGTCCAAGCAGGTGGATGGAACTCAGACCTTCCAACTCCTGTTCTCCTTTTGTTAGCGGCTAATGTTCCCTGGCTATAAGAAACATATTTGCACAGTGAAATCTGCTGGGATTCCCTATTACAAATATCCCTAAACCATCCCTAATCCAGGTTCATCCGTGGGCCTCCCACAAAGATCGCTTTTAGCTTTTGCTCATATTCGATCGTGCAGCTTGCGTAACGGCGCTGTGGCCCGGAGGGGGGAAGAGAGCGAGCTGTTCCCATTCTTGCTGATTTGCCATTTTGCCAGCCATTTTTCAGAACATCTCGTTAAGTCGGCGGCATCGATTTCACACAAGCGGCCACATCTTGTCAGCTACCGCTGTGAATAACAGGGACGTTTGCTCTCTTTATATCTGCTTCAGGTTCCGTCTTGTGCTGACAGCTCATTTTATCACCAATTCTTTCTTTGAACCACTTCATCTTTTTTTATTTTTTACTCTTTGAACCTCTCGTTCTCTTCATCTCTTGCTCTCTGAACGTCCCAGAAAAGTCAAAAGAGGTGAGAAAATTTCACATTCCCTCTGTTGTTTTCTTACTTTCTCTGCCTCTCAGACTCTTTCTCGGGTCATATTTGTATAAAAATGACCATCAGATCTGGCTTTTCCTTCAACATCCTTCCAGTTCCCACTAAGACATGACAAGAAGTCTGACTCTGCCTCTCTTCCGCTGTCCAAATCTCACCCAAACACCCACAATATTTACTGTCCTTATCTTGTTCTTGGCCCGGCCTTGAACTAACACGCAAACAATGCAGCGCCGGCCGAGCCAGGCCTCATAATAAGCAAGTGGTTGCTTTGAGAAAAAACAAAGGATCAAAACAAGACAAACAAAGGCTCTCCCTCCTTTTCTCTCCCTTTCACGGCAGCATTAAGGCTTTGTTTACCTCTGCCATGGTCGGTTCAATTGATATTTCCCCTTTGCTAGCAGGAGAGAAAAATGATTTACAAGTTCGTCCTGTTCCCACCGATGGAAGACAGGTGCATTACAACACTTTGTTTTTTGGTTTCAGCTGCACAAGCTCAGTAATAAAGACTGTTCATGCGCGCCGAGCGACGCTTCCGAGAGAATTAAGCCTTATTTTATACCTCTGATTCATTTGCCCAAACTCCATTCTGACCTGAGGAGCTTTATTTTCCAGCTGAGTCGTTTCAAGTCCGTAAATTTCACTGAGGTGTCGAAGCCGTTCAAGGATGAAAAAGTAGACCCCTGGCTGGGGCCGAAAAAAAGCCAAGAAACCTTTGATTTCTATTTCATGGTGTGTGTGTGTGT
>NW_007579838.1:0-12546 GCF_000690725.1 Stegastes partitus
CACTGATTAGGTAAAGCTGGAGGGTTACACGGTTACAAGCATGGTGGCAGCAGCATCATGACTTCATGGAGGGGGAAATGAACCCCTACGTTTGTAAGGGTGTCTGACAGGATGCTGACAGGGCTCTAAACACCAAAGTACATCCACTACGTGATCACTTGTTTAGCAAAAGTTGTGACCAATAAAGCATAATGCTATCGAAGGCTAACAGGTAAACTTGCTCACTGTCCCACAAAGGACAACCTCGATGTACGTTTTAGAGCCTCTTCAGTGGACGACGAGGAAACCTGACCAATACTTTCTGGACCCTGTGAGCTAGTTTAGCTGGTTAAAGGCTTCCTGTGTCACTGTTTCCAGAATCAGTGTAAAGATTCAGACAGTAAATGTTGTCTGTGTGGATTCTTGGTCATACAGCATCGGTAGAAGGCAACTGGACTTTTCTCTTTTGGTTCCTGAAGATGTTTCACCTTCGTCCAAGAGGTTTCAGTTCTGATTAGAGTTAGAGTCCCAGATGTAGATTGTCAACCCAAACTCAGCATGTCTTGGGATGTTAATGACTGGGAACCTTTCTAGTGAGAGATCTCATGATTGCGTTATAAGGACCTGACAAGTGGACGACGAGTGAAACGTCTTCAAGAACCGAAAGGAGAAGTTTTCACTGAAGCTCTTAGCTTTGTAAATGTTACTAAGAGTAGTAAATTAATCATGGTGCACTTTGAAAGACTGGAATTGAAGTGTAAAGTCTTGTCTCTCAGGTCTTTGCACTGACAAGGCTTTCTCATTTACCAGCCTCGTTAATTAATTAGCCAACGACAAACAACTCAAAATGGCATTTAAATGGTCAACCAGTCAATCGGTGGCCCAAAGCTCCTCCTGAAAGTTGTGTACACCTGATCAGCAAATGAGGTTCAACTGGTTATCAAATCTAAGCGTTCTGTTAACATTGTTGGAACGTTTGTTTTTAACTGGGATGAAGGCCACAGTTTAATCTAATTAAAGGAGAATAGTTGCAAAGTGCTCAGCAGCCTTTTCTCCTCCACAGACTTCTGTAGTTCAGCTTGTGGGTCCGTTTCATGTTCTCACAGTGAATCTTCTGTTTTGTTTCCCTGCAGCTGAAAGACAAAGAGCGACAAGTGATCAAAGACAAATTCAAGGTGAGGCCAGAGTTCAGGTCAGAACGGCCACAGTCTGAACGTGACGGAGTTCTGACCCGTCGTTTGTCTCTTTCAGGGTTTCAATGACGGTCTAGAGGAGCTCTGTAAGATCCAGAAAGGCTGGGCGATACCGGACAAAGAGCAGCGAGACTTCATCCGACAGGCTCAGAAGAAGGTGGTTTCTGACGCCTACAGAGCTTTTCTGCACAGGTGAGACGCCTCAGAGACCCAGAGAGACGAACCACAGACGTCTGGTGCAGTAAAAGTGTCCCGAGTCCAAAATGTTCTGATAGAAAGCTACAGCAGTTTTGCTGCCGGGTCAGTTCAGGTAGAATTTAGGAAACATGCTGCGACATCGTCTCAGAGTTTCTTCACTTATTTGTAATTTAGAACCCAAAACTAAAATACTTTGGATGAATTTTGTGAATTTTTGCATTTTCAGCCTCAAAAAACGCTGTGAGGTGACTGGAAGGGTTCAGTGTCTCCAGAAATCAAACTCCCACAGCATCAAGTTTGGTGAAGACAGAATGGTTTTCAGCAGATCCAAATCATCAAATGGCTCCAATCGATGACACATTTTTCATTACTGGTCCTTTAAAATGGGAAAAAAAGTTGTCAATACAAAACCCGCTAAGTGTCGATATGTGGATGTTTCCATATTTCTACTAAAAATACAGTTTCTGTTCAGTTTCAAAGTTTCTGGTTTTAACATTGAACCTTTAAGAGGCGTTTCTTTGAGGCTTAAAAGTAGAAAATATCCCAGATCGGATAAATTCATTCATTTAGATTTTCTAGAAATAAATCTGTGTCCTCACTGAGTATCGAACCCTTAAAATAGTAAAATTCCAGGTTTGAAAACATGAAAGTCTCAGAGTTTAGCCAAAATGTTAAACAGAGACGATGCAGCAACACAACTAACTGAAAAGAGTCGGACTAGTGGAGCTGTTCTGAAGTTTCACATCCAGCCGGAGCGACTGCAGGAGTTTTAGTTCAGAAAACTGCTTTTGAATCATGAATCTATGCAAAGAGGAAAAAACTGACACCATGTAGGACTCAAGAAACGGACATGACGCGTGACTAAAGCTGCAAAACGTGTTTTCTTTTCCCAGATGCGCCAACATTTCCTTCACCAAGAACCCGGAGAAGTACCACAAGTACCGACCGGAGGAGGTGGAGGAGATGATCGAGAAGCTGTTCGACACGTCCGCCTGAGCTGCACCTTCATCAGACAAACATCCACCCAGAAGAAAAACCGCCTCCTTCAGCTGAAACCTCCTGAACGTGTCTGAAGAATGTTTTGTACAGAGCAGTGAACGCCATGTATTTATGTAATGGAGCCGCTCCGGCTTCGAATAAAGGGAATCTGAGAGAAAGTAGCCGCTGGTTTGCTTCTTTATCACGTCCACTGACGGGAACATCAGGTGTGTTTGTCACTTTTCATCCAGTCGGTCAAATCTTTTCAGCACATGAGACGAGCGAGCAGCGGTCACATGAAGCTGCTGCTCCGACGACGAGTCTTCAGCATCTTAATGAACCTCTTCTGCAGCGCAAACACTCGAACGCTCTTCAGAGATTAGTCCATCGTGTTTGTGAGCTGGAGAGACGACATTTTCATAAGAGAGCAGCTGGATGTTGAGGCAGCAACACGTGACTGTGGCGGCGCCCCTTGTGGCCACCAGCGGTCACTACAGGATTCATTTCAACAATTATTATAACAAACACAGAATCAACATCTCAACGTAAACCAGCAGGTTTACCGTCCGTATAAATACGCATCAACAAGCCACAAGGAGTCAACACATCGGCTGCTCCTGACGTCGAACCAGAACAACACGACGACAGTTCAACAAAATGTGTTTCTGGAAGCTTTTGAGGCGAGACATCGACTGAAGAATTTAGTTTAAATGTTTTTCGAGGTGCCTGTTCATGTTTCTGGTTTTTTATGAAGTAGCCGAGGCCATAACTTTATGCAAATGAGGCGCTCGATTAGACTTAACTTAATTGTCTTTGCACAAGTGCTAAGACGACGAGATGCAGTTTTTGCAAACTAACGTCCAGAAGTTCTTGTCAGTTGGACGTTTGAAAGAAGACTTGAAAAAAAAATGAGGTCGCGAACAACGAATGTGCAGAATGTGGAGAAACGTGGAGCCTCATGTTGTTCGTGTGACGCCATGTTTGTACCGTTCAGACAATCAGCAGGAAAAAAAAGTTCAGCATCAACAGTCTTCAGGATTAATGTGATAAAACACGACTTTAAACTGGTCCATCCTCACACTGACTGCCAGATCTAACCTATTTAACGTTTCTAACTGATGCCAAAGAAGTTGCGGTGTTTTGTCCATAAAGTCGAGGGTAAACTTCACAAACAGCAGCTCAACCGCCAACATGCAGATCATCTAAAAACAGCAGCTAACTGGTCTGAGCTTATTCCTCAATGGTTCTTGTGACGTACAGCTTTGGAAATAACTATCAGATCACTGTTTACTGCTTCTTCCTTTGCAGTTCTTGGTGTTTTTTCTTAATGATGCTGGTTTTTTTGATTCCATCTTCAAACGTTCTTCTTGTCGTCTTTGTTGAGCGATAATTTAGTTTGTCTGATACATAATGAGCTTTCATGTAATTCAGTGCATGTACTGGATTATTATCCGACTTCTCTACGATGCTGTCGTTATTTTAATGACTAAACGATCAATGTTGAAGCCTGAAAACAACAGTTGGTCTCGTCATTATTCCCAAAGCTGGACTTCTATTTTTAGAAATTATGTTAATACGCGCAGCTTCGAGTCTGTTCTGATCATTTCAGGAGAAAATAACCAGGCTCAGATGATTTAACAAGCTGCCAATATGAGCTTTTTATGTGGATTTACAACTCATTTGGTCTAATAAGGCTGCATGTGTGAACATCTACAGAGAAAATCTATTCTTGAATCACAGCTTCAGTTCTCCAGAGAAAGTTTCAGATGTTTTCCTAGCAGCTGAGTAAAGCAGATGTCTTTGTGTCCAGATGTGTACGAAGCAGTTCAACCTCTGACAAGATGGACTTCAGTTACGATCAAACACTTCATCACAGCAAACAGCTCGTTCTGCACTCTGTGTAACGCTCAGTGTTGTTGGATGTAAACAACAGAGAAATGTGGGTCAAGCCTCAAACTGAAGGACATGCTCGTATCACTGCATAAAACACACAAAGAGGCGTCATCATACAACCGTAAAGCGTTCCATTAAAGCCAACATGAAAGCAAACACAAAGCACATGTAACACAGTCTCAGTCCAGAACATCCAGTTTCAAACCCATTTTACGCTGCAGCTCCACATTCTGGTTGTTTTGCTGAAAGATTTCAAGTCTTAGCTGCTGGAATGTTAAATTCTAAGCTTCCCTGTCAAGGTCACTGCTGTGAGCGCATTCACTGCTCAGATGTCCCGGCTTGTTTTTAGCATTAGTGCTAGCTAACCACTGGAGACACAAAGACAACCACATCAAGTCAAAGTTCATCGTCTGACTCCAACACTCTCCTCTCTAACCGTCACCTGTCTGACAGTCCGTATGTATGTTCTAATCCAGCAGCTTTGGTCATTTTTCCAGAAGACCTGCAGAAAACGCGTGAAAATGCCTTAAAGCTCCTCTGAAGTTTGCTGCTGATCACAAAGAAAAGGCGGAAAGTTCTGTGGTCAGATGGAACAAAAAATGAGCTATTTGGCCACAATGAGCAGAAACATGTCTGGAGGAGAGAAGGTGAGACCTTCAACCCCAAGAACACCAAACCCACCATCAAGCATGGAGGTGGCAGCATCATGCTCTGCTTCTGTTCTGCTACCAGTGGAACTGGAGCTTTACACAAAGTCAATGGAATAATGATGATAGAGGATCACCTCCAGATTCATCAGGAAAACCAAAAACCATCAGCAGAAGGTTGATCTTGGACACAGGTGGATGTTCCAACCAGACAATGAGCCCAAACACACATCAAAGTAGTGAAGAAATGGTTCCATCAGGCTGGAATAAAGGTTCTAGACTGGTCTCCCCAAAGTCCTGACTGAAACCATCCAGAACCTGTGGACTGATGAAGGAACAAGTCAGAAAGACGACAAGTTTAGTTGAACAGCACCGATTCTGTGGTCAATGATAAACCAGAAGCTGGTGGACGGAAACAAAAAGAACTGGACTGAGCTGAAAGGATGTTTAAGCAAATGTCAGACGTGCTGCATGAATACTTTGTATTTCCAGAAGACCTTTAATTTATCTATGAAAGAACCAAAATGCAGGATTCATGTGTTTCAAGGATTCCATGAGAGAAAATTCAGAGCTGTAGGAGTCATAAGAACCTCCAGACTGCCTGATATACACGTTCTTTACAGGTGGAGGTAAATGTTTGTTCACGACTGTCCAAACAGAACATCAGAAGGTATTCAGTGAAGTGCTTCTATTAATGATTCATCAGCTGTTTCTCTTCAAGCCTGCTGAGCTAAAAGACATCTTCTGAGGCAAAAATGGGAAATTTATTTGTAGATCTGAAAATTCAATATATTATTTACACCTAAAACAGAGACATAGAGGATAAATAATCGCCTGTTTAGAAGAAAATGGAAACAGAACTCCACAATTTGATGAGTTTTCATCAGCAGCAGAGTAAAACATCAAGAAACCTAAATTCAGGAAACTGAGGCTTTAAAGCTTCTAACTGAGCTCCGTGTCTGAACCCTGAAGGTACAGCGGTAAAGATGCCACTTCTCATCACCACGGCAACACGTCCATGTCTGGTTTCCGTGGTGATAGAAGTGCTGATGGCGGATCCTTGACCTGGACTCTCTGCTGTTTTTTATGAAACACTTCAGGGTCAAGACGAGCTCCAGAGTTCGTTGCTAGAAAGAGCAAAGCGAAGTGCAGCTCCACGTCCTGCACAGATCAGCGTGACATGAATCAGTCTGATGACAGGCAGCCACATCTTAATCAGACTTAGTCACTCAGACGCTGAAGACTACAAACACACAAAACTGGATTTCTGCTCATGTTGTCCAACTCTGAGTTATCAGTTTTCCACCAACGCTCCACCACACAGAATGATTAAAGGTTTGAAATGTATGAACACTTTTATGAGCAATTTACTGATAGTTTACAGATTTTCCCACTTTTGTTAAATTACAGATAAGATCCAGTAAAACCACAGAAACAAAAAAGTATTAATTTGCATGTTAACCGTAAGAAAACAGGCACAAAGTGTAAAAATACAGATTTTAGATGTGAACTTTATTTACAGACTAATTTGTTCTTTGTTCAATGCGAGACCGTGAAAATAATGTATTCTTAAAAGACGGTGGAATATTTCAGCTTTAAAAACACCAAATATATCTAACATAAAGATATGTCTGCTGATTTAAATACAGTATATTGTATTATATATTACGATGTCGTTTTATGGTCACACACTGTAAAAGAGCAAATTATCAGGTGGAAAACTTTTGTAAGAATTTTGTGGACATTATTTTATTTATTAATTTTTTGCTGAAAACATGTAATTAACATTTTTTTCCTGCTCCTGTGGTTTTACCAGATACCTGCTCCTAAAAATACATCTTCAATCCTTATTTTTACACAGTTTTTCTTTTAAATAAAAAGTAATTTTACGGTCAAATGTTGTAAAAGAAATGAATCAGTATAATTAAAAATACAGATTTTTTTGAAGTCGACATTATTTACAGTTTTGGTCTTTTTTTTTTTTAAACAATTGTCTAATTTTGTTCTGTGATTTTATTAGTTATATGGAAAAAAACCCAGGAAAATAAAAGTAAAACATTTAAAAGAAAGACAGTTTTAAAAAGACATAAATCATTTTTTACATTATATTTTCAAACCTTTTTCTAGAATCCATCATGTGAAACCTTCCTCTTCAGAAGATCATGTAATAGAGCAGAAAGCATCCAGTAAAGGATCTGACTGACGAAGGAATGTTCAAATAAAACCACATGTTCAGATGCAGCTTGATGTGTTTATTAGTTCATTAATGCTTATTAACGACGTTCACAACAATAACACTGTTTTCATGCACATAGATCTCATCCAGCAGCAGATGAAACACGTTTCTACTGACGCTGAAATCCGTCCGCCTACATGTGGTTCTGACATTTTGTTTTCAGTCCAAACACCTCCAGACGATGACCAGAGACCCTGCTGAGGTCAAACTCATCAAACCTGGACTCTTCCTCTTAAAACGTCCGTCTGGTGACATGAACACATTATTTCAGACTCTGAGTTGTTGTTTTTCTAGTTTGCAGCTCTGACATTTTGTTGTGTTTTTTTCTTTCAGCACAAACACACAGAGAACCAAACCAATGAGATTCAAAATGAACAACCATCGATGTTCAACGACTGCAGGGACACAGAAACAGACTCACGAAAAGAGGCGACAATGAACCGACAAAACAACAGCAAAGAGACACAAAATGACCTCAAAGACCCTAAAAACACAAACTTTGTTCACAGGGTTTTTGTGTCTCCTTCAGTCTGGTCTGATGTTTCTATTCATCTATAAATCTGAGGCCTGACGTCTAAGAACCAACTACGAGTGCAGCGTCCACAAAACAACTCAGTTAGATGCAAATCAGTCGAGTCTTTACTCTGAGTTTGTTTTTTATATTCAAAAGTACGTTCAGCAGCAAGACAGCAGACAGTTTATGTTCCATCAGAAAAGTTCAGTCAGTTGTTTTGTTCCTCTGAGGATCATGAAAGAACCAAATTACAAGAAGAGTCCATCGAACTTGTGCGGAGATATTTCATCCTGAAGTCAGTTTCTTGAGCAACATGTTTGCTTTCGTCTGTAAACTCATCAGATGAGGAGCGCAGAGTTGATCCACAACGTTTTAGTGGCACAGATACTGTTAGCAGAAGTGTTTCCACGTAACTCTGAAGCTAATTTCAAGCAAACTTTTAAAATTACACAAAAAGATAAAATAACAATACATACATGCAAAAGAAGGATTGAGTTCAGGTTGCTTCCTTTGACTGTTTCTGGAGTTCGAAAGTCTTAAAGAAACAACAGAACTGTGAAATCAACTGGCTGTTTGTTTCAGTTGGTATCTGGTGACGGTTGAAACTACTTTGTTATTCCCGTCTAGCTGAGACGTTACATGAACGGCAGCCATCTTCTTGGACACTTGACTTTATTTACACCATTTACAATATTTACAAGAATGAGGAGCTGAGCTTTAACTTCAGGGTGCAAACGGGCCAAAAATAACAACCAAAAGGATCAGTCAAGCTAAATAAATAAACCAGGATGACTTAATCAAAAGTAACAAGCTCAAATACAAGCTTATGCTTCACCAGCTACAACAACTGGAGAGAACAGTTTCATCTGACTGCAGTCGTGACATATTGGTTAAGTTTAGCCACTAAAACAGCTTCGTTAACGTTCTCACCAAACCTACCGCAGTAAGTTCAGGCAACAAAACTTCCTGGTTCAGTTCAGGAAATTGAAACTAATTGGCTAATTTGTAACAACGAAGCCATCTGATTCAATTTAAGAACTGAAACTAGTTGATTAGGTTTAGACACCAAATCTTCTTGGATAAGTTTCTACACCACAACTTTAGGTAACAAAACTTCTTGCTTAACCTCAGACACTGAAAGTATTTGGTGAAGTTTAGACACTGAAACGGGTTCGTTAATGTACTTACCAAACTTACCTTATTAAGTTCAGGCAACAAAGCTTCTCAGTTAAATTGAGGCATCGAAACTACCTGGTTGAGTTTAACACCAAAACATCTTAGTTTGGTTTAGACGCCAAATCTTCTTTGGAAAGTTTCAACATCAAAAGTATTTGGCTTCGAAAACTTCTTGCTTAATCTTAGAATATGAAAGGACTTGGTTAAGTTTGGGAACTAAAACTTCTTGGTTAGGTTTAGTGGTTTGGGTTAAAACACAACCCGTCACTCACTACAGTTACCACATGAACAGTTTGTCCATTTCCAGGGTTGCGACTCCACCAGAGGTTTTACAGGCACTAATTCATACAACCACAAGAGGTCGCCAACGTTATGATGGTTAGAGTCTAGGAATGATCTGGTCTGAATCAGGTGAGACTTCCAGGAGACCACTGTGAAGACGAGAACCAGAATGTTCTGCAGTCTCAGGACTCTTCCGACCATCATGAGTTTCTTCCACAGCTGCAGAAGGTGCTGAACTGATCATTGGTGGTGATCTCTGGTACCAACATATCCAGCACACCCTGCAGACCTTCTCTGGTCTCGTGATGCTCAACATTTTTTTGAATGAAATGAAAACTGTTCTGCGAACATGAACAGCTTCATGACGTTCAGCCGGCTCGGGGCTCTAGTTGGTCGTCTCAACGCTGCTGACCGTGTTCACCGCCTGAACCACGTGCACCTTGTTGACCTCCCTCCTCTTCAGCGAGCAGCTGAACACCTTCCTGAAGCCTTTGCGGAAGTGCTTGGAGACAAGAGCGTAGACGATGGGATTGAGGCAGGAGTTGGCGTAGGCCACCAGGTGGGAGAGGATGCGCAGGACGTAGGTGGTGTGGTTGAGGGGGAAGCGTCCGAACCACATGCAGAGGATGACCAGGTGATGTGGCAGCCAGCAGAGGCAGAACAGAGCCGCCACGATGATGATCATCTTGGTGACCTTCCTCTTGGCCCGCCTCGACTCGGACATGTCCTTCACCGGGTCCACGCTGGTCCACAGGTAGCGGATGGTCCGGGCGTAGGTGAGGCTGAGCACCAGGACGGGGACGAGGTAGCCGAAGATGAAGGTGCACACATCCATGATGAGGCGAGGTTTGGACTCCCAGACAGGAACACAGACCACGGTACCGGCCAGGTCCATCTGAGCAAAGTAGCTGAGATACGGAGCAGAAAACACCAAGGCCAAGGCCCAAACCAGGCAGATGGAGGCGACGGCGTTCTTTGGAGTCCTCAGCTCTCTGGAGCGGAGAGGATAGCAGATGGCCAGATACCTGCAAGAGCCCAAGACCAGACATGATGCTGATGTTTATGACTGAAATGTAGGAAATGAATGCAGGTTGTGGTGCTGACTGAGGATCTCGTGTTATATTATGAATATATTATATGAAAAGCCTAAAACAGCTACACATGATCTAACGTCAAATTAAGGCGAGAACATTTTTCTTAATATGGAAAATAACATTTCAATTCTTTTAAAGCAGTGAATCTATCAGTGTATTATGTACCTTTATCAATGAATGTATTCATAACAATAATAATAATATTAATAAAGTATAATACTTAGTAATTTCATTGGCTTTAGTGTCAATGTTCATTAAAGGAAGAAAAAATGCTTAAAATATATCAAACATAGAGGCTGGAAAATGTATTTTAAAGATGGTAAATTACTCTATCTATCTATCCATCTATCCATCCATCCATCCATCCATCTATCTATCTATCTATCTATCCATCTATCCATCCATCTATCCATCTGTCTATCCGTCTATCCGTCTATCCATCCATCTATCTATCTATCTATCTATCTATCTATCTATCTATCTATCTATCCATCTATCCCTCCATCTGTCCATCTATCTGTCTATCTATCCATCCATCCATCCATCCATCCATCCATCTATCTATCTATCTATCTATCCATCTTATGCTACCAGGTGTGCCGGGCTCACCTGTCCAGGGACACCGCCGTCAGGGTGAAGATGCTGCCGTACATGGTGAGGAAGATGAAGAAGTGGACCAGCCTGCAGAGCGCAGCTCCGAACATCCAGCGGTCCAGAGTGTAGATGGAGGCCTGGAACGGGACGCAGAGCACGATGAAGCTCAGGTCCGCCACCCCCAGATTCAGGATGAACAGGCTGGTGCTTTTGGTGTTCATCTGGCCGCTGCGGATCAGAACCGCCAGAACTAGACCGTTTCCGACGGTGCCGAGCAGGAAGATGAGAGAGAAGCTGGCGGAGACCAGGACGGACTCCGCTGTGCAGGAACCGGACCAGGACACGTTCATGTTTCTGCGCTGAAGTCGCTCAGAAGCTCCGGTTCGTGTCCGACGCGCGGCTTCGTGGAGACGCGGCTCGTTTTACGCGCAGCATCCTGGTCCAGACGCGCAGCATCCTGGTTCGGACCGTGCTCAGAACCGGATCAGTGCTGCCTCCAGCTGAAGCTCCAGCTACAATGTGGAGCCTCTGACAGGAGAACACGAGGCTCAGAAGTGTTGCGCTGACAAACGAAACCAAGCTGCGCTGTAAAAAAGTCACTGATTCACCAAATGTTGGCTGCAGAATGGAAACATGAACCCAGTTTACTGACTGAGACCAAACTTTCAGGTTGAAACCTCATCATGACGTGTTCACAGAGTGATGCTGCATCAGCCTGATTTCTGGTGTAACTTGAACTCACATTTCTACAGGAGCTGATTTAAAACTAAACTCAAGTTGAGGGAACTTAATAAAATGTTTCTTCACCTTGAGCTCTCAGTTCACGACTGGAGCGACTTCATTTGTTGAATTTAACATTTAAAACTTCACGTCTTCATAATGGAGATAATTAAGTACATGAAACATTCCTTTTATGTAACATGGAGGTTAGAACAACTGAATCTCTGTCAGTATTCACTTAGAACTTGTTTTATATTTACAGTAATTTAGTTTGTAATAAAAATCCTTTTATAAAACATGGAAATACTCAATAATAATAATCAACCTACAAACTTCTGTTCATGCTGCCAATTAAGTCTTTAATTTGATTGAAAAGTAAAAAGTTTCTCAGACTTGTTGTAGTTTGTTGGTTGAACATAATTTAATAATCTGAACTCAGAAAGTCTTTCTGTGTGTATTCATGTGTGTGTTTTGGTTTTTTTTTGTCTGTATGTTACAGATACAAATTAAAAACTTTATAGAAAATTCAAGGATCCTCTGAATTAAATGTACAATTTTAAGACAAAATTCAAATTTACAACTTTAGATCAACCTTTCAGGCTCCAAACTTTATTTTTATGGGTTTAGTGACACAATAATGTTGCATCGACTTAAACTTGTGAATAAATTAAACTCATCATTCTGCATTTGTTGGTTCAAGTTGAGATAACTTAATATAATTAGTTAGATAACTGCTATTGTCTCTCTCCTGTGTATTTAACATTGGAGCAACTTTATTTTTTTTAACTATAAAAAAAACTTTAAAAATTTAAAATGGATCAACTTTAAAACTTGAGTTCACAATTATGATTAAGTACATTACACTGAAAAACTCAAGTAATAAAATACTGGTTGGAACAAAGTTTAAATCAGCCTACAGACTGTTAATGTCGCCAATAATTGTAAAACCAAACCCTTTGATTGTGGAGAAAGAAGCCCGTTTCCTTCACTCTGTGCAGTTTGTTGGATGAACATAATTGAATTAAAGTCGTCTTAACTCAGA
>NW_007579838.1:14364-18607 GCF_000690725.1 Stegastes partitus
TCCTTGAATGTAAAAATGAGGCCAGAAAATCTATTTCATTTATGGAAAACGATTGTGTTGTTATAAGACGATCACTTAGTTGATTTTACAGTGTTCTCTGGGTGCTGCTGCCACTTTGTGTTGTCCATGGACCTGATAACTGGTTTATTTTCCAGGAGAAACTTCATTCCAGGTTTTAACGAGTCACAAGGATCAGAATGTTATTTCCTAAAATCCCTGTCTTGATGTCTTTTATGGTGTTTTTTATGCAGTTGCAGAAAATCCAAAATAAAAGGATTCACCGTACGCATGATTACAACAGTGAGACGTTCAAAATGTCTGTAGAAATGTCAGCGTCTGAATTCATAATGCAGGACTTTAACTTAAAGTTCTGCTACTTTGAATGAACTAAAACCCGGTAAAAGCTCGTCTTCACCTCGTTACGCCGTCACAGTGACAAGTCCGAGGCCGTCAGAATCAAACCGATGCTGGTTTGTTTCAGCAGCTGCTTGGACGTCGTCGCTGTGACCCGACTCGTGCACAACAACACACCTCCAGACAAGGACACGCTAACCTCCGCCAGCAGCTGCACAAACGGCCTCGCTCTGCCCGACTAAATTTAACATGCTGCTTTTTTTATCCAGGAGTATCCAGGAGGAAGCGTCGGCCGGTTTCCTCCTCTGGGAGCCTGAATCAGAGCCGCGGCCGACATCCTGGAAGTCTGACAAGAGATGTTTGCAAACAACAAAGTCCCAAAAAAACCCAAATTACTACATTTTAAATTCTCACAGACTTTGAAACCAACGATTATTTTCATACATCTGTTGATTATTTTCAGCTGTTTGGTCAAAAAAATGTATTTTTTTTTTGTCCACGACCCAAAGATGTTTAGAAAATATCTCATTTAGTCTAAAAGACGACTCAGATTAATTCATCGGTTATCAAAATAGTTGCCGATTAATTCAACAGCTGAGAACTAATGGATTATTCGTAGCGGTTTTAATCTCTCTCAGGTCATTTGGTGTCTTTGTGGTCGTTCTGCATCTTTCTTTAGTTGGTTTGGTGTCTTTGTGGAGCTCTTTGCAGCCATTTCCATCCAGTAGTTGTTCTTCTGCATGTCCTAGAGGTCCTCGTATCTCTGGCTGCACTGAATTAGCAGTGATTTGTGGTTATTTTGCATCTTTCGGGCCATTTTTGTGTCTCTCTTTTGATGTCTGTCTATTTGCAGCAGTTTTGGATTTATTTGTGTTCGTTGTGGTTGGTTTTGCATCTTTTTGCAGGTAGTTTGTACCTCAGAAGAGTCTTCTGTGCAGCACGACATGATGAGAAGAAACAAAAGCTGAATTTGTTTAATTATTCATTTTTAAGTTTCTTGCAAAAAAAAAAAAAAAAAACCAAAACAAACCTGGAATCAACTTGTGCAACACTTTTCCTACAGGTGCCACCATCCTGACACAAAACGTTGGCTCGACAAACTATAGATATTTAACTATTTACATTTTTACAACCTCCACAGTTTCAGTGTCTTTTTTGGAGTCATGCTGCGTCTATTTTACTGATCCAGTCGGTTTAGTTTTCCTCTCAGTCTCCCCTTTTGTCTCCGATCTGCTCTGTGAAAACACAGCCAGCAGTTCAGCCAAAAGTCCATTTTTGTTGCGTGACTGTTGCTTGTTGTCGAGTTCGTCACTGCTTTTTACAGGATCTGTTTATTGCAAAGGCTGCAAGGTGGATCAGTGGTTAGCATCGTCGCCTCACAACAACAAGGTCGCTGATTCACGTCCCGGTGAGGACACCCGGGATCTTTATGAGTCTCCGGGTTCTCCAGCTTCCTCCCACACAGTCCAAAAAACATGTTGAGGTGATTAATTGGTGATTCTAAATGTGAGTGTGCTTGGTTGTCTGTCTCTAAGTGTAGCCCTGTGATAGACTGGTTACCTGTCCAGGTGAACCTGCCTTCACCCTGAGTCAGCTGGGATAGACTCCAGCCCCCCATGACCCTAGTGAGGGTTAAGGTGCAGAGATGATGGATGGATGGAGGTTTACTGCAAACTGTCTATTTTCTGTTAAATTTGTAAATGAGAAGTGATTTTAATAAATATCACTGTTTTAAGCCTCATTTTTTTCCCCCAACATAAGTTCTTGTTAGGTGTGATTTGTTCGAGGACGTCAGGAAGTTGAAAGTTTTTGATAAGTTGTTTTGATAAATGCTGTAATTTCGATGATTAAAAAAAAAAAAAAAAAAGGTAACATGTCTTTGGGTTCAAACGATTTCTAAAGTTTTCTAGTAAACTTTATTAATTCAGGTGAACCTCACACAGACATCACTGGAACTCTAACCTGCTGAACGCTCTCAGATGCTGACTTTGACTTTCTGTTCTGTTACTTCACGTCTTTGGCAGCAGGTGGCAGCAGCAGCTCAGCGACCGTCGACTACACCGCTGCCCTCCGTCAGACTCCATCAGTGGATGAGCTGCAGATGAAGCTCGGTGTTTACTTCTATCTCAGCATCCATCGATCACGTCTGCAGAAGCCTCCAAGCTTCTGCGACGCATTAAGTCATTCTGGGTTTTCCATGTGTTGAGATAACGCTGACGGCCGACGGCCTCGCCTTCGCCCTCCTGAGAGCGTTTAGTCAGAGCCGATGAAGCGTAAGAAATGACACAAGATGAAAGCCTGGGCGGCCCGCAGCTGTCGAAGCATCGCGTGCATCAAACCCAATTCATCGGCGTTCATTTCCAGACGCTGGGAAACACCGGAGAGTCGGCCGGGGGAGCTTTTCTGTGATTCTTCTGAGCATCAGGTTGACCCGAGTCGTGTTTGAGATACCGTCTGCTGCCCCCCGAGCGCCAAATTACATCATAGGTGTTCGCTAGCCGGCCGGGCGGCGCAGGAATGCGGAGAGCAGCCTGCTGGGCGCGACTGGTGACCAGACGCTGCCGACCGGTGGAGGCCACACATGGGAATATTTGAAGCGTGATCATTAGAAACCATTAGAGTGAGCGCGGGGCAGCAGGTGGAGGCAATGGGACAGAAACAGGACGGCTGCAGACGGAGGTGGAAGTGTCACGGCGCTGCTCAAGGATGTGGGCGCTCGTTGTGAGTTTCCTAAAAGGCCACAGCCCACATCATGATCCCTCATTAGGTCCGACTCCAAGCCACAAGTGTCAACACTCGCAGGGAGGCGGATCGAGCAGCGGTGACCTCAAAACATCTGCTCATCCGCTCCGAGCACCAAAACCCCTCACGACAAACCTCGGCAGAGCAGCGCAGGCAGATAAAACCTCCAGCGCACGCTCGCCGATAGTCCCACACTTTATAAATAGCGTGCGTTTTAATATGCGCGTGTGTCCAGTGGATAACGTCAGCGCTTTGGGAGAGAGGCTCAAGGAGTGTTTCATTATAAACCTGTACCATTAAAACTCGCTGGCTGGGTCTGCAGTTTGGCTCTCACGTCCCCTCTCAGACTTTTATGAGGCCAGTTATGATCCTAAATCGATGCAGGAAACCGAGACGGAGGAGCGGGCCGAGGTAAGCGGCGCCATGACCTCGCGGGTAAAAGGTAGAGCCGGTGATGTTTGCGTCGCGGCCGACTGCGTTCAGACGCCGCGTTTAGCCGAATGTGCAGTGAGGCTGGTGGATGTGAAGATGGAAGACGGTTGCATATACAGACATATACCACACCGCTGTAGAGGAAACCAGGAAAAGTTCTTCATCAACAAGCAGCAGAATCAAGCTTTTAGGTGAAATTTTTCACAAAAACTCCCAGAAAATGCGACAAGATTCCAAAATATCAGCGAGACTTAAAAGCAACGGAAACAAACTTAAATGATTCCACCAGAGATGAAATCTTCTTCACTTTTATGCATGAAAGCGACCAAGTTTCCTGCTTTTCTTTTCTCATGCGCTGAGGTTTGACCTGAGCTCTTTCAGTCGAGGTATTTCTGGGGCTGTAATGAACAAAAGAACGTCTCACAGACTGGATTCATACCTTCTCATTCTGTCGCAGTGGAACAAAGTCCACCTTCGTCTGCAGATGAACTAAATGTTCCACAGAGCACCGAGTGACTTTATTCATATAAATGAATTCTAAATCTACACAGAAGCCAGAATTTGAAGCGTGTTGAATAATTCATACCTGCTTATTTTACACTGAACCTGCACGTATTCATTTGATTTCTGAAAAAAGAACGACATCATCTGAGTGAACACTGCCTGCAGTTCAGCCTGAAGACGAGGTTCTTGTTCTGCAGCATCTGACACAAAA
>NW_007579838.1:19272-21227 GCF_000690725.1 Stegastes partitus
ATTCATTTGATTTCTGAAAAAAGAACGACATCTTTGTGTGAACACTGCCTGCAGTTCAGCTGAACGATGAAATGCGACTATTTTAAGCTCAGATTTAGTTGATTTTTTTATGGAACTGTACATAACACATGATTAGTTCAGGGGCCTGATAAATGATATAATTTTATTCATTTTAGTTTTAAGGAAAAATGCGTGTCTCAAACCCAGCAGGCAGTTTTGTGATTCAGGGGGTTAATGAAGTTATTTATTAATTTGGGAACCTTCACACACACATTATTGAGCCTGCAGTGGCCTTTTTGTCAATTTCTTAACACATTTATGGACCTTTATTCGTGTTCTGTTCCGTCTTGTCCTCCTGAATGTCCGTCCTCTGCCGAGTAATGAGTTAAATCAGCAGAAGCACAGAGAATATCTGAACCTCCGCCTCCCGCCGTAATGTTCATCTCGTCCGAACGGGGCTTGAAAGCTTTTTTAAATCAAACTGAATTGACTATAAAAGGCCGACCAAAGCTGAGAGACGTCCCTCCAGATCTAATGTGCTGGACTCGAGCCAAAAGACAAACAATCTATCTCCGTCCGACCTCGCCGCGGTGGCGAGGTGACGTAACGCCGGAGTTCAGAGGTCGCCGAGGTCGAGGCATGCAGGTGCTTCGGAGAGCGAAGAGGGAAAAGCAGGGACGGCTGTAATAGAACCACAATCACGCAAAGCTGCGTGTGGTTTCCAGCTTCATGCCAAGACCTCTCACTCTCTGCATCCCAGACTTTCTCCCGGAGTTATCCAATCCCCCTGTCATCTCCCCACTCCCACTCTCGACCGCACACAAATGGTTTGAATAAGAAGTCTGCATGACTGGGCTGCGGCTACAGACGAAATCCTGAAGAGTGATAGTTTACTTAGCCTAAATACCCCCGATTAGACAAATTGAAACATTGTTGTTATGCGGTGGAAACTCAAGGACCTATTGGCCGAGCGCGTTCACCCCGTTCCGGAAAAGGCTGTGCTGAGCGGACTTTCGTCATGCGAAAACCACAAGAGCTGGCACGAGCGGAAAAAAACAAAACAAAACCGGGAAAAAAAAAAAAAAAAGCTAAAAATCCTCCAGCAAAACAAAAACTGTAAAACAGAAAGTGAACATTGTCAAATAGAGATGATTCACAAAGCAGGCAGGCACACGCGACTCAGGCTTCTGTGACTACTGAAAAACATGTCCGACCACAGGCTGACTTCATGATGTCACATTTTCCCCTCATTTTCTCCGGGATCACAAACATCCACGGAGCTGATCACAAACAACCTCGCTGGAAAACGAAGGAATCAATCACGGTGCCACGCTTAATGAAGGAATCGCTCAAACACGAGTTAAACGAGTCGACTTCCGAGTCCCACGGTGTTTAAAGTCAGCCAACTGTCATCCCATTAAAAGCTGTAATTTGTAAGGCCGCAGAGACCCTTTTTCTTGTTGCTACTTAAATATTACAGCGCACACATGCACCGCACATGCACACAGTCGGTAATAATACACCGAAATGATTCTAGCAGACTGCAGCAGTGGAGACTCATAAAACGGAGCGGTAGCTGCTTCGCCCGCCAGCCGACTCCGTCTGGACGGGCAGTCTGGTGTCAGAACTCAGCAGCTGGACTCAGGAATACAGACGCTCTGCAACCGGAGGGAAATGCATCGCGACTCCCACGACGAAACAAAACCTCCATCAGCTCACTGGTCCATCGAGAAAAGTTGATGAGTCACTAATTGACAGGACGAGAATCTATTAAATCAATCACATTCGACTGTCGCAGCTTTTCTGTGTCGGATACGACTGCTGCTCAAACAAACACATTGGTAGACGTGACACGTAACAGTTCTATTTATATTCATGATCCCCAGAGGATGAATCAAACTGACTTCTGGTGTTCGGTCAACTTTTCTTCTGAGTCAAAGCTTTCGCTTATACAG
>NW_007579838.1:22070-32468 GCF_000690725.1 Stegastes partitus
CCTCATATTTGTGGCTCTAACTGAAAGACTCTGTTGCAGGGATTGCTATGAATGTTTTTGAACACATATTAAAACAATCATGATCCTCAGAGGATGAATCAAACCGACTTCTGATGATCAACCAACAGATAAAAGTTTTCACATGTGCAGCTAAAATGTTCAAAATCTACAGGATGGATCTTCATGAAATTTCATACGGACATTCATGGTCCCCAGAGAATGAATCCCACCCACTTCTAGTGATCACCTGACTTTTCTTCTAGCACCTCTGGGAGGTAAAAGTTTTTTATCTATTCAGTGAAAATGTTTCACATCTACACACAAACATACTCAGTCCCCTGATGATGTATCCTAATGACTCTGGTGATCCATTAAAACCTCGACAAAGGTTCCTTCTGTCACTTTAACCGAAATATCTCAACAACTGTTGGATAAGATTCTCCCCAGATGATGACCAGCATCGATTGAGTGACTCATCTTCTAGCATCCAAGTTTTCACCAATACAGTGAATATCCATTTCATACAAAATCATGGTCCTCTGATGATGTATCCTCTGCCTTTCATTAAAATTACCATTAAGTTCACATTTGTGGCTTTAACTAACATATTGCAACAACTACTGGAGGTATTGCTGTAAATTTTTTGTACAACTTTCCTGATCACCAGAGGATGGATCAAACCAACTTCAGTGACTGGAGGCTTTTCTTGTAGCACCCCAGGCACTTACACAATAAAGCATTTACAGGGTCTCCATATGATAACCAGACAAGTCATTTCTTATAACAGCACTTCAGTGTTCAGAATCAAATCTGTTGGATAACTCTTGACTTTCTTCTAACATAAAAAAAAACAATAAAACTAATAATCAGCTGTACTTTGTGTTCAGCGCTATGTAGCAAACATTAGCATGCATTAGCCTGAACATGTCAAACGTCAGAGCTGCTGTTAGCATGTTAGCTCTGTGCAGCCTCTCAGAGCTGCTAGCATGCAGACTCTTGGTTTAGTTTGCAGATTGGCACAGTCTAAGAGGCTTCGTGTATTTCTTTCTCTGGTTCTCTGGCAGACATCAGTGTGAATGTATAGAAATAAGCTCCCAGTGACATAGCGTGAGGAATGCTGCTTATATCAACAAAGCCCAGGGCCCCTCTTCATTTTGCACACGAGTTTCCCTGCAGAACTAAGAAAAAACATACACATCCGCCCACATTATGTCACTTCTGTCTTCACCGCCTGCTCGCGGCGCAGACCGGTGGGTGATGTTCGGGCAGCTTGGAATTACGTAGCTTTGATTTTGGTGCAATTACAGCATCGGAGACGTTTCGCCAAGTTCTCCTCGGAGGCTTGTGTAAGTCACAGCTCCTTCTTTCAGGAGGTAAAAAGGTTGGAGGACGACGGATAATGAAGTTAAAGTGTTGTGTCGTGTGAGCGAGCCCCTCTGGGTCAGGTGTGCTCTGAGACCAGAGGATCCGTGGCTTCGTCAGGTGGTGACGGAGGCAGCTGGCAGCAAACTGAGGCCTTCAGGCTGCAGCATCCTCAGTTCAAAGGATGGACGTCTCATTTTAGGTTGTTAGCTTTTAATTAGTAAATTATTTGTCAGCTATTTTGATCATCGATTGATCGGCTTCAGTAACTTTTTTGACCCCCTGAACCTCAAAACCAGCCAGTTGGTTTGAAAGCATGCTGCTGTTTTTAAAATAATCACCAAAATTACACCAATCATGTCGCCCCTATAGCTCACCTAGCATGAACAGGGGCTTTAGTTCCCCGTTGTGAGTTTGACTCCTGCTCACGACCCTTTGCTGCAGGCCTCCCCTCTTTCCTGTCTATCTCTACTGCTCTAAACAAAGTCCAAAAAGCCCCGAAAATATACTTTAAAAAAATAAACACAAACAATAGTTGGGTTGTTAACTTTCCTGCTGATGTGCAGTTTCATCGGGAAAATGAACCAAATCTAAGCTGAAAATCATCATATTTCATGAAAATCGCTTTATTCTGCACGTCAAGTTTGAAAATTTACCAAAATTAAAATGTTTGCACCAGATTCTGTAAAACAAAAAATTCTCTCTGTGCTCCTCAAATGCGACTGACAGTCACGGCTGACTCAGATCAACAGTCACGTGACCAAAATGTGACAACTTTTGGGTTGAACTGCAGGCTGTGTTTCCACAGAGAGACTGAGGGGGGAAATAAACCTACTGCAGTAATAACATGAATGCAGCACAGCTCCAAAACAGTGAACAGAGGAGCATCATTCAGCACGGTGAGACATCCATAGTAGTGTGAAAAGCACCAAAGTTTTTAAGTGTTGTAAAGTTCAGGAATTAAAAATCCATATTATGTAGGATGAATGCTGAACAAGTTATTCCCAAGAAACTCAGTTATTGTTTATGAAATCCTAATAGATGATACTGCACATGAGACTGCTGAGTGTGATCTATTCTCGCCTCGGTTGGTCCATAGAGGTGCAGGAATTTATATTACAGTGAAAAATGAGGCCACAGTGAGGAAACATCCAACAGGAACAAAAAACACCCAGAAACTGCTTTGAGTTTATAAACTGAAGGCTTTTCTGTTTGCACCACCACTACTCCCACTGTTTTTATCTTCATTTGTCCATCCGTGTGGATCTCCAAGGTGTTTTTCTGCATCATTTTCACAGAGCAGCCTCATTCACACAAGTGTGGTGTGTCTATTATGGTAACAGAACCCGTCCCGTGGGTGTGGGATCAGGTTTGAGAGAGTTCAGTGCAGCTACTCAGAGGACAGCCAGAGCTGGAGCAGCGGCGGCAGATTTCCTCGGAGGGGATTTCGTGTGGACTCTGCACCGTCGCTTTCAAGCGCCGAAAACCGCAGGACCTGCACAGAACCGGCTCTGTTGCTTCTTGACGTCAGAGCGGCCTCATATCGCCGGGGCGGATCGATCAGTCTCTCCTCGTCTCATTATTACCGTCTCCCGTCCAAGGGTTTATGATGCACTGGAGCTTGATGATGTGCTATCAAGGGTTTGCTTGTATGCATTTATTATTGTGTCCATATGGCTCCAGATTCAGGGAATAGACTGACCCGAGTCAAACATTTCCGCTGCCTGGACCATAAAAATATTTCCAGCCCGTGAATACCTTTTGGTTGAAAAGTGACAGAGAACATTATGTTTGAACGGAGCTCACACACACTGAACTTATTTGGAGCTCCTCCCTTTGACTGGCTCCTTTATGACAGATTTCATGTTTTTTTTTTTACCGACACAAGAACAACAAAGGAAGGAGTGTGACTGTGTTGCTAAATGTGTCTGAAAACAGATTAAATAAGCAGATGCACAGTTGCATTCCCTTGCCAGTGTTGCTGCTCATCTCCAGAGGGCACCGTTTGAAAATGCTGAACCACAGAAGTGTGGCATCATCGCTGGCTGTGGGCGCTGAGGGAGGTCATCCACTGTTGTCTCTTTACTTCACCTCATTACCTAATGTCTGTGGCCTAATGGGACACTTCCATGTTTAATTTTTGCCTCCAAGTGTCTCTGTGATCAGCGCGACCGACCGTCGGACCGGGCTAAATGCCTTTCCTGTTACCTCATGTAACCTAAACACAAACTGAAGCCTTCCTGCTGCAGACCTTTTCCCCTCCAGGCCCTTTGCAGCAACTGGCCGAGTGAGAAAACAGGACGGTTTTGAAAAGTGAGAGACTTTAATTTTCTTCCGGTAAATGCTTTAATTTTCAGCTACATCAATCATTATTGGTTTATGCAGTAAAGCCACGTGCAGCAGCTGAGTGTCTTTGCAGAAAGACTGTAAATGATTATCAGTGACTGGAGACCGTTTGCCCCCATTGCGAGGTTCAGAACTATTCCAATTATCGGGGCAGATATTCGCCATTAAACGACTATTGTTGTTATTTTTATAAACCAATTCCCAATAAATTAAATTACATGTGCTAATGTGAGTCTGATGCAGCCGACTCGCTGTCTGTCGTCACTCTGTGGTTTCAAACAGCGTTCTCTGATCGGTCACATGAGGAATAACCGATCCATTTAGAAACTACTGGGATTCAGACAGAAGCTGGTGAATCTGGGAAGCTGTGTGTTGAAGCTGACGTTATATTTATGACTGTAGTTGTAATAAACACCACAGTCTTAGTTTCTCCGTTGCTCTGAGCTACCAGAATAATCCTCTCGTTGCTGGAACGTATTTTTCTAGGCTATCGCTAAGAGGCTAGGTGTGCCTCTTAGCCTGTAGCTAAGTCTGTCTGGAGCATCCTTCTGAAGTCAGATTAACTTATAAATCTGCTGTAATTGACAGACACGTCTCGCTGCAGACAAAACATGCAAAAGCTGAACAAGAAGCACAAACATTAGCCAGGACATTAGCTACCTTTACAGAGGCTAAGGCTACGCTAACAGCTCACGGCTAAGTTAGGAAGCCATCATAGACGAACCCGAAGCAGTGTCTGGAAAACAATAAGAAATAAAGCTTCAAGATTTGGGTATTAGTGGGAAACAAACGTGATAGATAAGAATAAGAAGATAAGAACCTGTTACCAGTCTCACTGTTAACAGCTTGTTCTACATCCATACCTCCTGGGAACCTTGAGTCGTTCCCTTCTCTGGAGATCGTGAGTTAACTTGAGTACAGTGGGTGCTCCACCATAAATCAGATGGTTCATTGAAGTATACTGAAGATGTTTTGTTCATGTCGAAGACCCGAGTTTCATTCAAGGCTGATGTTTTGTAGACCCATCCATCCTCTCTAACCCCCTCCCTAATTGAATGCCATAACTAGTACAACCACTAGGGTCCTCATCAGCTGCAACAATAAACCACTGACCATTGACCATCATCCGCCCTCCATGGCAACAGCATTCCCCGATGGCATCAACACATTAATACATACGACACACCTCAAAAACTGCTCAGGAACAACTTGAGAAACCCGACCGAGAGTCACTTCATATTTAGTTTCTGCAAATACTAAGCCCTAACTAGACACCATTTTCGTAGATAGTTCAAGTACAGTTATTAGTAAAGTTATTAAAATCAATCCACTGTATGTTGTTGACGACTGAACAGCTGTGTAATGTGTGCATATCTAGATCCAACCTTAGCTGTTCCAGGTGGTCGTGAATTCTGTTGTAAAGCTCCAGTCGGACATTGTCTGAAATGTAGGATTAGAGGGTATAGGATGTACTTTGGCTCTGAAAGCTCCAAAAGACAGAGATGATCTGTTTTCTCTACATGTCTGTCAGATCATCTGCAGTACCTGGTTGTTCCACCAGGTGGAGCCTTCTACTGTTTAATGCTGTAGACACCAGAGGAGGCGTCACTCAGACGACAGGCAGTTCACATAGACTGTATAAAAGATGGACGTAGCTACCGTGACGTCACCTGTTGGTTTCTGCACTGAGAAAATGAAGCCAGGGTTTTGCTACTTCCTGGTTGACATCTTGGATTTTTGGAGGCAGTGACGCAAAAATCGTTGGAGGGGGGCGGAGCCATAGGAGCAGCGATTGGTCAGACGAATTGAGAGGCGGGCCCTCTCTGCCCGCCCACATTTACCGCCTTCTGCTCACTTCGTCTGCATCGTCGTGGCCGACTGTCAATCAAGCCAGCCACGCCCCTTGCCCCGCAACATGTTGACGATTTTTTAAAAATTCAGTATTGATTTATTTTCAGATTGGCCACCTGATCTCTGGATTTGACCATGAAAACTAATTAGAAAAAAATCCTGAGCTGTAGGAATGCAGTATTTCGTGATCTGTGATCACTTCTTTTCCAGTTCCAGTCTATGGGAGCCAGGGCTTTGTGGAGCCAGCAGCTAGCGGATGTAGTGATATTACAGGTTTTTGACACTTCCGGGTTGGCTTCATTTTTCAGGGCCGGTTGCTACGTCCATCTTTTATACAGTCTATGGCAGTTCTTGTTGGCAAGCAGAGAGCATTGTGGGAGTTTAACTAGCGAAGGGCACCAAGAGTAATGGGATGCTTAATGACCTCCGACCAGAACTCTTTAGACGAGCCAGTACTGACTATGACAGAGTTATTAGTGTTTAAGAAAATGATTCCAGATTTGCATCCTGCTACAAACTGTGTTCTCTCTTTATGACACCTTTGCCACAGCGGCTGCAAGCAAATGATCAGACTTAGATTTGTGTCAATATCAATCAAAATTTAAATTACTTGATTCGAGTCTTTGAGATTGGATCAGGACGTTCCTACAAAGGATCCACTGCCAATATCTGAGCATCACACTCCTCAGGGGATCTCAAAGTTGTGACGGCGGCACAGAGGGAACCTACACAATATCATGCAGGTGGTTTTAATGGTGTCGTTTTGGGGGATTTGCTGAACCAGCCGATGCTGTTGAGCGCTCGTCAAGCACACATGAACTCAGTGAACAAAGTCTGTCCAAAGCAGCTTCATTATTCAATCAAAGGAAGTTTACAAACCCCACATGCTGCAGGTGAATCACCACTTATTTCTTCTTCTTTTGAAAAAAGTTCCTCTCCAGCTGCCTGTAAGGCCTCGGCCGTCCTCCCCACATGGCTGCTGCCACCCAGCGAGTCCCAGAGGCCACGAGAAGTAAAGGGGCTCTCGGTGCCACGCGAAGCAGGCGGATTTTCCACTGGTTTAATGAGAATCACAGAGAGGAAATGTGCAGGGTATTTATAGAAAAACGAAAGGAATGCAAGCCCCCTAATTGTGCAGTCTATCTGTGTGCTGCAGGAGCTGCTCGCCGCTGCAGCACACGACTTTCTACATGTGGGGGGAAAACACAGCGAACATGGGACGAGAAAGTCCTGGATTTATAAAGAACTATTGCATTAGCCATAGTTGTGCAAAAAGGGGCAGTTTGACTCTTTTGCTGCAGTTCTGGCATCGTGTCACTGCATTTCTTTTTAAATATTTTTAGCCCTGCAGTGGCTGACGAGGTTCGTTAAAATTTGGGCAGATGGTGACAAGAGGTTGAGCTTTATTGACTGTGTTGCACCAGCGTTCCTGTAGCGCCATCAGAAAGCTGAAATTTGTGGTTATTGATGAAGATCTGCTGCACTGAACTGTAAAAACTTTCCTTTTCCACCATGAGTTCACTAATTTGTCCAGCAATCTGACGAATAATCCAAAATATGATCAAATCCTGAAGAAATCCACAGTTTCCACCGCAAGAAAAACAGCACAAATTGTATATATTGATGTTCCGAGACCTCGTTTTCCCACTGCGCTGCCTTTCAAATCTGAATTTTATTCCCCGATCCGTTTCTCTGGATCACTCCAGGTCAGCCATGATGAGCTTTTTGCTTTTTGTATTAGTCATAAAGACGTTGTGCAAAACGGAGCCGGGTGCTGTTCGGCTCTTCTTCTTCTCTTTTTTTATTTTTTGCAGTTTTAGCATCATCTCAGTTTCTCTTTTTTTCTTTTCATGTGGTTCATAAAAATTTGGGCAGACATTAATGGTCACTAGCGGTTGGATTTTATTGATCGTGTTGCACCAGCGTTCCCGTACGACCGTCATTACATTCAGATTTGCGGTTATTAAGGAAAATCTGCTGCACTGAACTGTAGCAGCTCTGGTAACGTTTCCTCGAGCACCACGGTCAGGCCCAAGTTCCATTCCAAATCTGTCCAAAAATTATGGCGAATAATCCAAAATATGATCGAATCTTAAAGGAGGCCAAAGAAATCAAAGTGTCTCCACAGCAAGAAAACAACACAAATTAGAGATACTGATGTTCTGAGACCTCGTTTTCCCACTTTGCTGCCTTTCAAATCTGTGTTTTATTCTCCGATCCGTTTGACTGGATCAGTTCAGGTCAGCCATGATGAGCTCATAAAGATCAGAAAGACATTGTGCAAAAACAGGGCCGAGTGCTGTTACGCTCTTCCTTCTTTTGTTTTTTTGCAGTTGTAGCATCATCTCAGTTTCTCTTATTCCTTTTCATGTGGTTCATAAAAATTTGGGCAGACATTCACGGTCCCTAGCGGTTGACTTTTATGGTGGCACCAGCGTTCCTGTAGCATCATCACAACGCTCAAGTTTGGGGTTATTAATGAAAATCTGCTGCAACATCTTTGGTAACTTTTCCTTTTCCGCCATCAGCTCCCTGAGCCGTCCAATAATTTAAATCTTAAAGAAAAACAGAAGAATAAAAAGTGTTTCCACGGCAAGAAAACAACACAAATTAGAGATATTGATGTTCCTTCTCTGCCTTTGCTGCCTTTCAGATGTGTGACTAGATCAGTTCAGGTCAGCCATGATGAGCTGTAATAGGCTTCTTAGTCCAACGTTTACCTCAGCGCAGCACGAAACTCAGCAAAGTGTTCAAGCCATAAACTTAATGTTCTGATCCGACCGCTCCAGCTGATCTTGCTGTAAATTTCCAAATGGTACCTAAACAAAGCCGTTTCTACAGGTTGCTTATGTCTTCACACGTCATTAAAATGTTCCAGAATTCACCCCAAACTCCATTTATTTGTCAGTTTCTATTTAAGCACAAAACGCTGCTTTGACCTGATTTGACGGTTCGGTTTCCTGTCCTCAAACCACCCACAACCTGAACCATGACGCCAAACAGCCTCACCTACAGTAAAACCACTGCTTGATGATATAATAGAGATAAAAAGCAGTATTTGTCTGTTTTTTTTTCTGTAAAACACAATCAAAAAGCCCCTGAAATGACAAATCAGGTGGTTCGCTTTACGTTATCTACTAAAAACTTCAAGGAGAGTTTTGCTGTAAAAATTCCCCAGTTTGTCCAGTAATTTGGTTTGTGACCTGCAACATATTCTCATCGTCCTCGACAGTATTTTGTGTTTCACTGCTAATGAGCAAATGCAACGTGGGAGTGTGTTTGAGTGCAGGAGTTTCTGAGAGGATGCATAAACTCAGAATTTAGCCACACGTGGAAGCATGTGGGACTGAATGTGGGTTTACCCCAGGTCAGACATCATGGTACTTTTAAAATATAATAAAGTGCTAATAAAAGTCTAAATCTATACGAATAACAAGCTTAGCAAACTGTCCAGACAACTAACAGCCGAGTTCTCTCGTCCATGTGTGATGATGTTCCAACTGCTAATTTACCAACAGTACAACACGAGGACGACCGCGATGGACCAAATGATTTACCTGCAGCTGATGAACTGAATAAAAGTTGTGACGTTGCTGGTAGATCCTGATCCATCCTGTCTCCATGTCGGGATCTTTTATCATTATAATTATTGAAGTTACTGCCGTTAATCTTTCTTAAGAGACACTCTAAATATAAATCCTGCTTCTGTCCGATGCTGCAGCTATTTAATGAACTCAGAGGAAATAGTCCTCGACTGCTGGAATCAACAAACTAAACTTTGTCTCATTCAGGGACGTAAATGTAAGTGGTTAAGAAGGATACAGAATAATAAATGTGACAGCACAACATAACCATGTAACACAGGTCTGGGCCAGTATGCACTTAAATAAATAGCAGATTCTATTACTGCATAACCAGATGATTAAGAAACAGACACATGTTCAGCAGTAAATTATATGTATTGTTTATAATCATCTCTAAATATTAAACCAACCTCTGGCTGACTGGGTGAGGTCGAAGTCAAACACTGTCACAAGTTATTCCATGGAAATGTTGTCAATAAATCACTATTTGTCCTAATTAGATTACATTACATTAGAAAGTCTTTGATTTGCAACAGCAGTCGACAATGAAGTTCATCCCATAAAACAGAACAAAACATAGAAACATGGATGTAAATAATGAATGTCATCAGGTGAGTTATCGTGACCATACATGTACGGTGCAAGGACACAAGCCTAAAGCTTATTTAGAAACCCTACAGCGGAGGGAACAGATGATCTGAGGTATCTGTTTGAGAAGGCCCTCTCATGGAAAGTATACCTCTTTCCAGACAGAAAAGTTGAAACTCAGCATACAGAGGGTGGTGTGGTTGGCTAAGACGACCGTCGCCCTCTGAATGGCTCTTACTTGATAAGCACTGTCAAGCTGCTGCAGGCTACTGCCAGCGGGTTTTCGGTAAAGTTTGACAAGGATCCCCAGCCGATTCTTATTAGTGATGATAAGGTGCCCGTACCATGCTGCAAAAGTTAGGATTGACTCAATAAAGGAGGAATAAAACATTTTTAAAAGCGAACTGTCAACACTGAAATCTCTCAGCTTCCTTAAAAAGAACAGGTTCTGGTTGGCTTTTTTGTAGATGTAATAATACATTTTATTTATAAAAATGCAGTCCGTGTTGGCCCCAAAGGTCGGTTTGTTATCCAACATGGTTCCCAAACACTCGTACTGCCCTACAATCTCTACAGCTGTACCATTAATGAAAGTGGGTTTTGGGACAGGTGGATTTTTTCGAAAATCGATCTGCATTCCTTAAGTTTTACTGATGTTTAGCTGTAA
>NW_007579838.1:33198-41273 GCF_000690725.1 Stegastes partitus
ATACTGGCCCAGACCGTTGTTACATGGTTGTGTTGTGCTGTCACATCTATTATTCTGACTTCGGGTAGCTGGATCCTTCTTAACTACTTATGTTTACATCCCTGAATGAGACAGTTCAGTTTGTTGCTTTAGGACTATTTACTCTGAGCAGCATCGGCTAGGAATTCTGAAATCATAAATTAAGTGGGCTCTTAGTCATTTGAACTGTTGGCGTTGTAGACTTTTCCCCTCTCCAAGCCTTGTTCTTTTGCTGCTGTTGCTCTTGAACGCCCTCTGTGAAGAAAGCTAGATTATTTATCATCATCTAAAGCCTGAGACACGTTTGTTTTCCTTCTTTAAAAGGTAATTTTAATGGCTATATGTCAACTAGTGTCCTCCTTTGGCCTGTCTGCAGTTGGCTGTCCATAACTGGACGCCGCTGCATGTTGTTCGTTTGCCGATAGGTCAGTCCGTCTGTCGTCTGCACATAGATGTGAATCTTGTTTAAACAGTCATACTAGCTTGTTATATGCCTGCTTAGCGGTCAGTTCCTTCTTGTATTCAAACAATCTAATGACAACATTTCCACAGAAAAACTTGTGACAGATCCTGTACAAACAGTCGTATCTGTCTAATGATTAGACTCTAATCTTAGGTGACATTTATCAAGAATTGCAGACGTTACTTGCGTATTGGTATGCTGCAGTGGGGAGGGCTTCGATTCGGGAGATCAGGCTATAAAAACTCACTGCTGTGCATCTGCAGCAGGACTTCCCAGTGACGCAGTACGTATACAGCTTCATTCATGTTTTCATTTAACCTGTTCTACAAATTCTAAAATGTGTTGAAAATAATTTTTTGCAGGTTTGCAGCGAGAAAATGAGACTTTCAGCCGTCCTTTTCATGATTGCCATCTCGGTGGCACAGTCCGGTAATTGTCTACACCTTCTTTGTGCCTTTATGTGAAAATATGTCCATGTGTGTAAGTATGAATGTCAAGTTTTGCTTTTAACCTAAAGGTAAAAAGCTGACACGTTTAAAGATGAATCAGTAGCTAAGGTGACAAGCCAACTAACTGGTGAGTTTTTAAATAGAACATCTACTGTTTAAGTTATTTTTCCAGCAAAAATGGTTGGGAAAAAAAATCAGATTTTAGCTTTTGAAAGGTGAATATTTCTTATTTCTCGCTCTTCTATTGTAGTGGGCTGAATATTTGTACTTATTCATTTGTCAAATAGTGACTTTTTCTGCTCTTTTGCACATTTTCATGACAAAACCTGATTTTCTTGTGTTTCAGGGAGCGTCACACTGAAGACTTTGGTGTTCCCCAGTGAAACCAGTAACAGCTACGTCGAGCTGGTCCCTCTGAAACCGCTGCAGCTGAAGGCCTTCACTCTGTGCATGCGAGTGGCCACAGAGCTCAGCGGCAGGAGGGAGGTCATCCTCTTTGCATACCGGACTCGAGATGCTGATGCGCTGAATGTGTGGCGCGAACTGGACGGCAGGTAGAAGACCAGAAGGCCAACAACACTGGTGCTTAGATTGATGACAGCGTTGAGATTTAAGATGGATGTGACCATATTCCATTAACTTTCAACATTTTTTTTTTTATAGACTACTAATACTAACGCTGCTAACATCTATTAAAATACCACTGATAGAACTACAGCTAGGAGACACTTCTGCTGACCACACTGCTACAACAACACAAACTGTATTCTTGTTTTTCTGCACAGTTTTTGCATGTTCAGGGTAATGCACAGAGCCGAGGAACTCCACAATGTTTTAACCTTACTTTGCATTGTTAAACTCTGCATTAAAAGATCCATCCAAATCATCTGTGTGTGCAGATTGTCCTTCTACCTGAGTGGGGACGGAGTTTTATTCCGAGTCCCTGAGCTCGGCGCTCTGGAGACCCATCTGTGTGTCACCTGGGATTCCAGCTCAGGTGCGGCTGCCCTCTTCATGAATGGAAGGAAAAGCTTGACCAAAATCTACAAGAAGGGTCACACCGTCTGCAAAGGAGGAAGAGTCCTCGTCGGACAAGATCCAGACAGCTACTTGGGTGCTTTTGACCCAAAGCAGAGTTTCATCGGGGAGATCGGTGACATCAATATGTGGGATTCGGTTCTGTCAGACAGCACGATCCAAGACCTGGTCTCTGGGAAGGAAGTGCCAAGAGGAAACGTCTTCGACTGGCAAACCACACAGCTTACAATTCGCGGGAAGGTGGAGGTCATTAATCGTGAAGTGTAGCTATGAGCTAAAGCTTTAATGGAAATGTTGTGATGTCGAGTACGGCAACTTTAAGCTCTGAAATCTATCAAGTCTCCAATATTCCTGCATGCATACATGAAGATGATTTAACGATGAAAATACAAATCTGTCAATCAATATCAATCAAACTTTTTCTGCTCTAATAAAGATTCATGCATAAATTGTGAGTTATCATTCTTAACTTGGATTTGAACTGTTGATATGACATTAACTGCAGCGATTTTCAACCGCGTCAGAACCAGTTAGAACCTGGTTTAGGCTTGGTTAAGATCATCAGTAACAGCTGTGTTGAAGCTGCTGTTAGAGTCGTCCTACTGATCACATCACTGCTGATGGAGGCGGCCATGTTTGTAGTCCTGCTTTCTCAGTCCTGCATCAACCAGTCAGTCATGTGTGAGTCATTAGTTTCTTGGAGCTTTTAGTTCTTGTCTGAGAGTGTTCACTTCTTGTTCTGTCAGTTAGTACGGGCGTCAGATTGTGAACAATGAGGTGATATATAATATATATAATCCTCATATCCAACAGGTTTCTTTTCTACGGGGGCAGGAAAATGATCATGCAGCAATTTTCATAGTGTTTATTCCTACAAACCACCTCATGCTAATGCTAGGTTAGCATTGGAGCTGCTACACTCAGCTGTCAGTGAACAAACAGCTCTGATCCAGAAGAAGCCTTCGTTGTTGGCGGGGTTTTAACCAGACAAAGCTCAGGC
The DNA here is from genome assembly GCF_000690725.1 of Stegastes partitus. Taxonomy (NCBI): domain Eukaryota; kingdom Metazoa; phylum Chordata; class Actinopteri; family Pomacentridae; genus Stegastes; species Stegastes partitus. The sequence goes on from NW_007579838.1 coordinate 36,167, forward strand.
CGGTCCGACCCAGTTTTTATCAAAACATTAAAGGTCCTGGTACAATATATACTGATTAAAGAGCAACCAGCCAACTTTTTGCTGATAATTCTGGCCTTGAACAGTGTGGTGCACATATCGAACAACCCTCTGCATATTTGCCCCGAAAAACTAGTGGGAGGACTCTCCATAAGGGTTTTATTTCCGCATACAGTTGTGAACAAAACTTTACATACACTTGAAGAGCAAAGATGCAAACGCAAGGAGTTAAAAAAGAGAGACAGCTACCTGAAGTCAGAATATAAAAATCTACCTCTATCAGTGGTGGTGCTGTTTCCATAGAGCTGCAGGACTTTGCACTGCAGCAAAAATAAGCCCAAAGTGAATAAAAATGTCAAATAAAAGGCTCCCAAACTGCCGGCAGTTCAGAGGGTTAAACACTAAAAGGAGGTCAGAAGAAGCAGGAAAACGTGCTGCTGCAGAAAGAATGGCGTTTTCTGAAACCAGTTCATCAGTTAGTGATGGAATTTTGACATTTTCTCACTAATGTACGCTAATCTGACTCCTGCATGGGGATTTCTTTTGCTGAACTCACATAAATGTCAGCCCAGAAAGCCGAGATTCGGCCGCTAAACTCAATTAGAAACCAGCTTTCGACTGAAGACAGCAATGTTCCAGTTGCCTCCGCTCTGAACGGCAGCTCAATCAGAAAAGTCCTTTAAGTTAAACCCAGACGTGTTCGTTCAGCGCGCGACTTCTGTGGGAACATATATTTTCATTTCCATTGCAGGATTTTTCCATGTTTCAGGTGAAACAGGAGCCTCCTGTTCCGGCCCTCTGGGTGGGAAAAAGCTTTTCACAAAGGCACCGTGCTGCTCGTCCTCCTGGAGGTTTACTCTCCGAGCAAACTCACAACAGTTCAGCATCCTTAACCCAAATCCACACACGACCCCTTTCTCTCTCTGACAATAGGAAAAACAGCCTTAATGAAACGCACACTCTTTCCTCGGTGCAGTAAACCACTCGCAGCGTGACTGTGGCTTTATGTCATGTTTGTCCATCGTCGTCGCTAAAACACTGTCGTCCCCCGAACCGCCGCCGCCGCCGCCGCTCTGCAAGGTGCACTCAGGAAACAGGCTTTGAACTTCAAAGTTTAAAGCTACCCAACAAGTGGAATCAGACTTATCTTAAGTCGGTGATTAGATGCATTAAACAGGGCTTCATAATCAGTTGAATTAGGAGGATAATACATCACAGGGATGAGCAGCATGGAAAATAAGCGTAATCTGCTCGAGTGAAAAACACAGGCGTAATGCACCAGCATGTGCTGTCAACGTTATGTCATTTTGCATGCAACCGGCCGCTCAAACATCTGCGAGTCCGAGACCGGTGGTGTAAAAACACCCAAACAACGGGTACTGGACTGTTTGGATTTCTCCATAATGAGCTATGATGATAGATTGAGCCGGCGAGGACTTCGGGATCTTTCGTATCGACCAATGGCAGCTCTGACTCTGGTTATTACAGTAGTCCTGCTGCAGTCATTTCTTTATTTATGCTGCGCGGCCACATGGTGGTATTTACCCTCAAACAGACAGATTGGATCTCAGTATTTACTAAACAGCTCACAAATACACCTGTTTTCGTCCTTAATCTCGGCCTGACCCCGCGCCGTCCTCTCGTCTTCCTGCTGTGTTTAAATGCCATTACTGAAGTTTTCCCTCCTCAGAGATGCAATCGTTGCAATGAAGAGACACAAAGATACGTGAAGGAACATAAAAGCAGAGCAGCTCCAGCTGCAGACCTGCAGCCCGTCGATGAACGGTCGACTGTTTCGAGGCATCGAGTTCCTGCCGCCTGACCTACAAGCTTTGTATCGCTGCTGCTGTTGTCTCTGCTCGCTGTGAAAGTCCCAAAAACAAGACAAAAGACAAACTTGTACACACCTGTGGATCCTCTCAGGTTTCATCTCAGCTCTGCTTTCAGTCTTTTCATGTTGTTTTGGTCGGGATAATCAAAAACCGTGTCTGCAGAGGGATTTTAGTTTACCATCTTTTGTCTCTGTGCACTGATCAGAGGATTCATTTTGTTAATACGAGAAGTCAACAAGTTCACATCCAGATTAGATGAGCGACGCTCAGACTGATTATTGGACCCAATATTCAGCATCTGTTTTTAAACTGATTCTGAAAAAGCATCAGAAGAATGAGAATCTTGAAAGGCGCTATATAAGTACTACGTATTATTATTCTTATTATTATTAATAATAAGAATAATAAGAATAATAATAATAAAGTACATTTATTTAAAAATGATCCCAAGTAAAGCTCCGCCCACAGCGTGATCTGATTGGTTATGCAGCCAATCCGCATGCTAATAAATGCTGAAAACTTCACTTTGAATTAATTAGATGCCAAAACATTAATTAATAATTAAGGTATTTTTATAAAGTTGGTGTCAAAGCCTTCAAACCAAGATTTGAGTTTTACCTAGAAATGTATATCAGCTCCAACTACGGGTTATCAATCTCCTTGATTACTAAGAAACAGCCCTGATCAGACCCTGGTTTGGTAAAGCATGTGCATAGGGATGCTCTAATGACTAATTTTTATTTAAAAAAATATGGAAATCTAAATGTAGTCGAGCCGACTTGAAGAAAAATTTAAAAGAAAAACCTCCAACAAAAACCAACAGGATTAAAACGTGTTCAGAAAGATTGAACGTATTTAGAGTCATTTGAAATCACATTCTTTAATTCTCAAATCGTATTTTAAATATCATTTATATGTTTTTTTTTACATGTTGCACATTTTTACCCAAACTTGACAAACAACTCACTGAATAAAAGTTGGCAGGTCACATTTAAAACACTTGCAGGCAGATTTTAGTCCAATAAATAATCAAAGACATCCAACTTTGGTCTATTTCTTTATGATTTCCCGTATATATATTTATATATCTGTGTCATACAGCACAGACGACAGTTTTAACGTCCACATGCTGAATGCGGTCACACATCGACCGGCGGGTACACGACGGTTCACTCTGACTAACCCACATACAACCTCATTTCCATTTCCTACGTTTAAATACAAACTGTGCTGCTTTCACTTCCAGCACAGTGGAAGTGGGACAGATGACGGCTACCAGTTCCATTAAACATCAGTAAAACAGACCTATTAACGCTCTAAACTTGGAGCTTCTGAACCTTTGAGAGTCACGTTATCTTGCAAAAAGAGAATCACCAAAATGGCACCATTTACTGTCAGGTTCTACTCATCCATAAAAATAACCAAAGCTAAGCTTAGAGTTGTATGAAAACAGCCGAGGTTGTTCTGTTTCTGCAGAGGAACAGGATTAAGAAGGAAGCTCAAAAACTGCTCTGAGTTCAGAGGGTTAACCGACGAGCAGCAAAGTTGAACTGTTTAGTCAACTGATTGTACACATTCAGATCCACGCTCTCATAACAAACAAACCCACATAAACTGTTTTTCCTAAACACCAAAAGTTCTCTTTATCGGAAGCAAAGATATTTCAGACTGGATGAATTTCTATTAAATCTGTAAAAAAAATAAAGAAATAAAAGAAGAAAAGGAATAAAAAGTGTTTCCACAGCAAGAAAACAACACAAATGAGAGATCTTGGTTCCTAGAAATGGTTTTCTTCCTCCGCTGCCTTTCAGATCTGTGTTTTATTCTCTGATCCGTGTGACTGGATCAGTTCAGGTCAGCCATGATGAGCTGTAATAGGTTTCTTTGTCCAAAGGTTACCTCAGCACAGCACGAAACTCAACAAAGTCAACAAGCCATAAACTTTATGTTCTGATCTTATTGTACATTTCCAAATAGTATTTGAATAAAGCCGTTTCTACAGGACACTTATACAACCAGTGCGTGCTCCAGCATTCGCCCTAACACATATTTCTGTAACGCTGCTACTGTGGTAAACTTCAGTGTCTGTTTTTGACACTGTTTTTGGTTTCCTGTCCTACAACTGCTCTCTGATGCAAGAGAGGCAGCTGTGTGATGAAACGCCGCAGATAAAAACTAGCGTGATATTCGTCTAATAACTCTGTGTTGCTATCAAAAGGTGCCTGAACTGACAAATCTGGCAACAAGCGGTTCGCTGTTTGCGATCCAGAACGCCATTAAAACCGTAAATGAGGGTTATTGTTTAATTGAGAGAGTTTGTGTTTCTAAACCGCCCTGCACTGATGTGATAGTTGAACTTTTGTCGGGCCAGTATAATCAGAAAATGCTGTTTGCATGAGTTTCTTATTCAGGGTGTTGTCTTAATCAAGTTAATACTGGAAATATTGCAGTCCATGTAAATGTTATGTCTGTGTACCGCTGCCAGAAAAAGGTCTGATTTTTGGCCAGGTTTTTGTCGTGTCCAAGACAGGCGATGGGAAGTCGTAAAATAAGCACAGAATATGATCTATTACATGTAGCAAAGCTCTGAGAGGGCAAAGTGAGTCTCACTCTGACAATGAGATCATGAAAAATAAAATACTTAGAGGAGAAATGTTTTGGACGGCGGTCAGACGGGGAGAGTTGGGCCTGCCGTGTTATTCAACACACTTCCTCCTGATCTTACAGCTGTGCAGGTCATTAGCAAACGGTTGCACGGGAACTTCGGATCCGGCCAGAACCTCAAAGTCCTGCAGAACGTCCTGAGGTCACGGCAGGCTGACACTTACATGAGACGCTCCGAAACGTAAGAGCCGACGACAGATGGTCGAGGCTGGACAGGATCACGGCCGCTGGTTCGTGACCCCAAGTCTGAAAGGCAGGAGGTCGATGTCAGAAAGTCAAATCGAGTCGTGTGGAGAGACGAGCTGCAGACGACACTCAGAGGCTTTACTTATAGTCGACTGGACTGTCTGCAGAAATTACATAACAGTTGACACATAACACGGTTGAAACCAGAAGTTTACATCCACCGTATAAAAAGACATAAAATCTTCTTATTTCTCACAGTCTGACACTAAATGTGATTAAACTTTTCCGTTTCAGGTCAGTTAGGATCACCAACATTATGTCTATTTGCTAAATGACAGAATAGATAATGGATATTTTTTACTACTTTCTTCAGAGTCAGAAGTTTCCATCCATCTCCTCAGTATCTG
>NW_007579838.1:42646-49465 GCF_000690725.1 Stegastes partitus
AAACGTCCAGTTCTGCTGTGGTCACCTTCACAGCGGCGCCTCAGAAAAAAAACGAAGGTCTACTGAACACTGAGCAGAAGTTTAAGGTCACTTCTGCGCAGCATGTGAGAGCAGAACCGAGCAGAATCCCTCAGCGATCTGCAGAACGTGACAGCGGCCAGCTATACATCAACCAGCGCCATCAATCACATAAATACAGGAAGGGACACCGGATCTCTCAAATCCGTCGCGCATTACTCTGCACACGAGCCGCCGCCGCCGTCGTACAGAGGTTATAAAAACACACGTGCGGTGAAGGTGACCAGCGCTGCACGTTGATCTGTGTTTTCACAACACACGAGCAGCCCGTCGTGTCACCGCGACCAACATGCAGCTTCTGCTGTCGGCCGCCTTTGAACATGTGGAGCTGCAACAGAAACAGGTACGTCTGTGTGAACTCAGAATGGGACTCGAACAACGGAGCGCATTTAGAAAATGTGAGACTCCTGCAGCTCCACTGACAACATGCACCATGACTTTATAAGAGTCAAAACACTGGGACGCTTCTGAACGCTGGACTTCCTCTGAGGCTGTGTGGCTGTAGGGTTAACAACCGCTGCTGATTCATGTTGTCATGTACACAGATCTGATTGTTTTTGTCGTCATTTCAGCCTCCTGCTGCGTCACTTCATCGCTTTAACATCCCACTGACAGACTGCAGCTTAACAATCGCACATTAACAGAGATGCTAACTGATGTGTGTAGTCCCCGTGAAAACTGACAGAGTTATGATACAAATGGGCAGCAAATAAGGAAAATACATGCAAAAAAATATAAATGCTAGCTTGAGTTTTGCAGTAGATAGTCGCGGATGATTAAAAATAATAAAGTGCAGCAGATAAAAGCTTTTCTAACCACAAACATGTAACATTTGCTGCAAAAGCGTCTTGATGTTCTCAGTCACTCGACTATACTGATGACTGACTTGTAATCTGTGGCTTTTCTTTAACGTATGAGCGCCGGCTGGAGCCCTTTAAGCAGCACCCAAGTCTTTGTCATGGTGTAGCCACGATGCTATCTGCTTGGAACACATAAACACCTGCAGTCTGATGGACTGCCTCCTTGAGTCGCCACAGTGTTGAACAGCAGGAGGCTCCACCTGCCTGATCGATTCAAACACCTTCAACTGGTTAAATTATTCACAAAAAATCATCTTCATCTTTAAAATCCCTCAGAACATATTAACAGCTAAAATTTCCCACACTTGGAATAATATTCATATAATTTGCAGGATTAATTTTTTTAATGGTTTGTACAATATCAGTATCATGAGCAGCATTTAATCTACATCTGCAATATTTTATTTTCCAGGTCAGATGTTTTACTATCATGTATCAAATTACTTATTGTTATTTTTTTTATTTTAGTACTATTTTACCCCATATATTTTTATTTTCAGTCATATATTGCACTTTAATCTTATGTTATGTCTTTTTTTTCCCCCGAGCAAAATCAGGCACAAGAATGTCCCCACAGGATGAATAAAGTTTCATCTTATCAACATCACATAGACTCAATCTGTTGTAAACTCTGTCCTGTTACTGTTTTATGTCACTTCTTTAAGTTTAGATGTTGTTTTCAGGAGAGAAAGTTCTGAAAACCTACATTGTCGTTAATGATTGAAAAAAACTAACGTGATAATAATATAGCTAAGATCGTACATCCATCATTTCTACACCGCTTAATCCTCACCAGGGTCATGGGGGGCTGGAGTCTATCCCAGCTGACTCAGGGTGAAGGCAGGTTCACCTGGACAGGTAACCAGTCTATCACAGGGCTACACTTAGAGACAGACAACCAAGCACACTCACATTCACACCTACAGACAATTTAGAATCACCAATTAACCTCAACATGTTTCTGGACTGTGTGGGAGGAAGCTGGAGAACCCGGAGAGAACCCACGCTGCACGGGGAGAACATGGTGACTCCACGCTGAAGGATTCCGGTGTCCTCACCGGGACGTGAACCGGCGACCTTCTTGCTGCGAGGCAACAGTGCTACCAACTGCTCCACCCTGCAGCCCTAAGACTGTACAGTATTAAAAATATTAACACACACACAAAAAACAACTTATACTGTATATAAATATCAACTCTACAGCTTTGTTAATTATAGATATTAACCTAATTAGTTTAGAGCTGAAGTTCTGACCAACAAAAATATACATGAAAACCCAACAAATTCCATATTTCATATCAATCCTCTAAATATTTTATCTGGTTTGTGTTCCAGTGTTGTGTCTTTATTCATATTTTTTCTATTTTATTTCCTCCACCTATCATTTGCTCTGACAGTGAAGCTGGATGTTGTCGCTGTACGTATTCTGAGGAGTCTGTTAATTACCTCAAACTGTTTTTGCACCTTTTGCCAAAAAACTCCGGCGTCTGCACGTGTGCCGCTTTGTCCTCTCTGCGTCTGAAGCCTCCTCGTTCAGCCGATTCTGACTGAACTCCATCCACAACCCCAAAAAGCCGCCCCCCGAGGGCGATAGTTATTCAACGTCTGCTGTTTTTCCCTGTGTTTGCTCGATGAGCGCAGTCGGCTGTGGTGACAGTCCGGAGGGGTCCGGGTCAACTCGACCACACGGAGCCCCAGATCGTGTTGATTCAGTTGCCTACCCCGAGGCTCCACAACAGCCCCTGAAGAGAGGGGCCGCAGTAACGGATCGGGCCCCTGGCACTGACCTCCCTCCCCGTCCGCCGAACCCCCGGACCGAGGAGGTCGCGGCCCTCACAGCTGAGCTCCGCAGTCCTGTCAGTCCAATCCTACTGGCCTTCATTCTCCGGGCCGACGTTGATTATTTACCTGCTGCATAGGCGCCCGTTTGATCTGATGTCGTCTTCCTGGAAGCGACCCGAACATGTGACCACACCAGAACATCACCTGAGATCTTGGGGACGTTCTGCGTCGTTCCCAGACTTTACATCACAAACAGAGGACTGAGTCCAGATATATCTGGGCAGACGCCATGGAACCTTCTCACCAATCACATGGATTTGCACAACACACAAGACCACCCTTCAGCTCAGGAAGCTCTGTAGATCTCTCACACATGAAGGAAAATCTGAGTCACTGCTCACTTCCAATAAATCACTTTAAATCAGATCAGAGTCCAAGCACATTCCCGCTGTTACAGAGAAGAATTTAACACACATTTCATAAGTGAGTATACGCTCGGAAAAAAAGATAATGGCTGCATGTTCTGATGACAAACACTCGGAAACTGGGGCAGCGGTTCAAAAGTTCTCCGTGCATCTGGCTGCACACGGACATCAGCTGAAGGTGCTCGTCCAAACAACATGTCAAGTCAAAGCTACTGGCAGTTAAAGTCATCAAGTCTCCTTACAGTCTGTTCCCACGGTTAAATACATCTAATATGTGGTCTGGCTGCCCAAAACTCACTTGTAAAACGTTGCTGTTTCTCAGTGTTGGTGCTGGACGTCTTTCCAGTTAGAATGACAAAGCAGAACTCAAAGAACCAGAATAAAGGTGTAGAATTACGACCACAGATCAGCCCAGTGCTGCCTTTAGTTCCATCTCTGGTGAGGTTTTAAACGTGGGAGTCGATGGGTGGATCCACTGCTTCAGTCCAGAATGATTCTGGTATCAGTATTTGTGCATAAGTCGTCTGATATGGTATCTGTTTGTGTTTTTTTACTGTAAATAAAGCAAGAAAAAGATTGTTGTGGTGATGTAGAAATGCTGCCACCACATAGTTTGTCCAGCAGAGCGCTCAGGTTGTCTGCAACACTCTCAGAACTAAATGCAGCGCATGTAGCAGAGTGTGTTTCACAGGCAGTGGTGTGGAGTCAAGTGGCTGCTGGAAAATTAATAAAACAACCTTTTTCCTTTTTCAATAGAACTGTAACATTCTGCATGTATAGAAATAAAGACTTTACTTCTAAAGACGCCTTTTTTCTCATATGAACATTCATGTGATGTCTGAAAATATAGCGACTGGTGATTCCAGCCGTGGCGACGGCCAAAATATAAGGTATTAAATGTATGAAAACAAAGTATGATTCTGTCCATTCACCTGACCTCCAGCCCTGTTAGCATTCCAGCCAGTAATATGGCTCAGTCTGTACGATCCGGCTCCATTACTTCCTCATACCTGGCCTCCTCCAGAGCGGCATGGTGTCGGTACGTCAGTGGTGACAGGATCCTCTGTGTGGTGGCCTCCTCAGGAGAAACAACAGTTTTCTGCTGTCTGTAACCACCTGCTGCCGTCATACCGTCGCCGGTCGGACCTTCATGGGAGGATGCAAAACTGCAGCACGGCCAAACTCCACATTTGATGTGAGTCGGCAAAGTCCAGAGCGATCTGTGTTTACCACTGACGTACCGACACCATCCCGCTCTGGAGGAGGCCAGATATGGGAAGTAGTGGGTCTGGATCACACAGGGCACCAAAAACTGAGCCATATTAATGGCTGGAATGCTAACAGGGCTGGAGGTCAGGGGAATGGACAGAATCATACTTTGCTTTCATACATTTAATACCTTATATTTTGGCTGTGGCCAAACAGCACAAGAACTGTTGAGAATAAAACCCACAACAGTCAGCTGCTGTTTGCAGATGATCTACATGCTGGTTGTTGAGCTGCACCATCGTCAAGTTTACACGACTTTCTGTCCATTAGTCTGAACCAGATGCAGCCACAACGACGAATTCTCTGACGAGACATCAGTTAGTTTGAAGCCGACTCTGATTAAACCGTACATAAATTACACCAAGCGGTTGGATGAGTTCAAAGCTGTGAAAACTCTACGAGATTTGATGCAACAGGAACGAAGCACAACAAAGCTGCTTCCACTGTCATCATCGTAGCTCCAGGCTTTGACATGCAGCAAGAAAACTATTATCGTGCTCACGTCTTCCTCGACGCTCATGTCGGGATCATGACATCATCATCAGGACGATACAGATCTAAAATAAAACATCAGTTCAAAATGAACATGAACAGGCCGATAATCTCTGTCAGGCCAAAGAATGACAGGTTTCTTTGAGGATGTTACATAGAAATATATTGATTTTTTTCCCCCCAGTGAATATGTGCATGTGATAATCTGTTAATTCCTCTCCAGGAGAGGCCTCATGTTCTGTGTAATTAGGTGGAAAAACAAATGCATTCATCTGCAATCAGCCAAATGTGTTGGACAATATCAGCATATCAGCAAAAACTCCATCTTGTGCTTCCCTTATTGTGCCTTTACGGTCATAAAACAACCTGCTCTGGAGGCTGAAGTCCAACTAATTAGATCTATAAACCCAAATATCAAGAAACCACAAGTTTGTCTCGAGGTGCTTCACAGTAAACACCGTCCTCCGTCCTCAGACCGTGAAAATCAAACCAAATTAAAGCCTCCGTCGTAGTATTGGAACGATTTCCACATCAGACCTGTTGTCTTTGCTTTTCTTTCCGCTAATTATCTCCATTAAACTCCATCAAGATGACAAATGGAGACAAATACTCTCACAGTGTTATGAGCTCGTGCTATTCTTGGTCTCGTTATTCAGCTCGGGAATAAAAAAGCGTAATATTTCCGACCGCAGAGCAGCTTTCATCTGTTACAGCTGGGAGTGAAGTAGCTGCTCGCTTATTAAAACCTGCGTCCGCGATGGAGGCGACCGACGGCTGTAATGATTTTGCAACATCACATGTCGCTGTTACTACAGTTGTTGCTTTGTTTATTTGCGTTGCTCCTCCTCGTCTTTATTTTCTTTCCCTCCGCTGCTAAAGGTCGCGGGTTGATTTCCTATTTCTATCTGGAAAACGAGGGCAGCTTTTTCCACGAGGCTGCGTGTCGTTAACGGAGCATGTGGACAACATGAATCATGTTTTTGATACCGACGAGCTGCTTCGCTCCAGTCGACTCTTTTCCCCTCGGAGCTTATTGAAAACAGCACCTGGAGCAAAAAGAGGCTTCTCCTGAAAGCACACGTCACAGCTTAACCAGCGGTTCTGTTTATTCTAGAGGTGCTACGTGAAACATTTTTTATTTTACTTTTTCTACAGTTTTCCTTCAACCTTTAGCTCCCGTTTGAACTCTGTGAATCTTCAGAAGCTGACCAACTTCCTGTCTGTTCTCAGGCCTCAGCAGGCTTCACATGTTCACATAACGTGTCGTCTGAAGGTAAAGCAGCCGCAGTGAAGAAGCTGCTGCAGCAAACTGCCTCCCTGGTGCCTCGCACACGTCCCAGGAAGATGCACATTTTCTCCACCGGTTTTTATGCACGTGGTGAATTAGCGCATCAGAAACCCTGTCAGTCTAAACAGAAGCTGCAACGTGCTCAGCTGAGGTAAAGACGGTTACGTGCTGCACAGGTAAAGACGAGAGCTGAAACTAAGGATTATTTTCACTGTCGATCTTTTTCTCGATCGACTGATTAGTTGTTTGGTTTATAAAATGTCAGAAAATTGTGAAAAATGTGAATGAAAGCCGAAGACGACGTCCTGAAAAGTCCCAAAGGAAATTCAGTTTAGCGCCACAGAGGAGGAAAGAAACCAGAAGATGGAGTCAAAGAATTTTTTTTTCTTAAAAAGTTGCTCAAACTGATTCATCGATTATTAAAACAGTTGATAAAGAAATCCTGAGTTGCTCCTTTTATGCTGGTTTATACAAAACTAATCACACATATTGATGAGAGTGATCACACTGAGTCAGATGATTAAATACTGAGAACAAGTTCTGCTCAAACGTCTCTGATTAAATGTTTACAGCAAACATTACAGATATTTCTATATTGATATATCAAATACTTATCAACATACAT
>NW_007579838.1:50565-52059 GCF_000690725.1 Stegastes partitus
AAAAAAAAAAACTCTCCCAGACTCCCTTTAAACATGCAGAGTTTCTGATGAAAAGCTGATCATTTTTTCAGACACAACAGTCTGACTGTGAGCTCTGAACGACAGCAGCTCGACAGTGTTGTGCAATAAGCAGCGATAAAACAGCCGCCTCTATATTTGTCCTAATGAGAGCGACACATTTGCAGCCATGTGCTCATCCAGCAGGACGACTTCCTGCTGCAGGTGTCAGCGAAGCTGCAGGTGAGCTTTATGCTGAGCAGAACATCGCAGTGGTCGGCCGGCGACGCCCTGCAGAGACCATTTCACCCGTTTAGAAAACCACTGACGGCACACCGAGCTGGTTAATGGAGCTCTTATGGAAGATTACTGTTGTGATGTAAACAACACACAAAGACCTCCACCGACAACAGATCTGGTCAGAAACAGCAGCAGAACCGTCGGCTCTTTGTGTCCCATCGGGCTGTAAAACCAGAACTGAGGTTCTGAACAAGAGCAGGACTCATGTGAGCTGCAGAGAACAATATAAAGAACAACACAAGGATAGAAGAACAATTTAAATTTAGCCGGGCTCATTAAAAGAAACATGATTCACAGAATGATGTGAAACAAACTACACTGAGTTTGCAGAATCAGCATTTCCTCCACAATAAAGGTGTTTTTTTCAATTATCAAGTAATGATGAGTAAAACGACCACTAACCCGTTACAGCTGGCATTTTTAAAAAACATTTTTAAGTTATATTATTGCTATAACTTGGAGCGATAGGTTTGAAGTTAAAGAACTAAGTTCCAGGATTTGAATTTCTGACCCCAAGGTGAAGAAAAACGAAGTTATCAAGTCAGTTTCAAAAAGTTTCAACTTGAATTTATTTCTAAATCAACAAACGCTCTAATTTAAGTTTTAAATTACACACAAAATGACAATAACTAATAAAATCCTTTACGTGTTGACTGTAGAAGAAAAATAGACCAAAACGTTAAAACTCACATCAAAATAATGTTTTTTTAAAAAAGGTAATTGGTTCTTTTAAAATGTTTTACTGCAATACTACATCATGTTTACATCGTGTTTAACTCATCTGCTGTTGTTTGAAAAAGAAAAAAAGTAAATTAAGCACTGAAATATGATCAATAAAACTCCACAGTTGTTGCTGTATTTAAATCAGCTAAAAGCATCATTATTTTGCAGACATTTGCTGATATTAACAAAATAAATAAATGTAAAATGTTATATTAGCAACTAAAAAAATTTTAAGCTGTTATTTTATAGATTTTTCTGGTCTTGTTGAAATACAGAAAATAACAAATAAAATCCTGAAAAAAAAAAAAATATATATATACATAAATTTACATGTTGAATGTAGAAGTAAATGAAAATTATGTATTTTTTTACAAATGGTAAATTGCCATTTAAAAAACAACAACATTTGATTGCAAAATTAGGCGATTTACACTGTATTTAAACTAGTAAAAAAAATTTTTAAATTAAATTTAA
>NW_007579838.1:52250-53552 GCF_000690725.1 Stegastes partitus
TCTGTTTTGGTTTTTTTTACAAATCTGTGGCATCCAGCAGGACGAAGGTTGAAAACGATCGTCCTGATCATGTGGAATGTTTGAAACCACCGCCTACAGGCCAGATAACGTGTTCAGTCATGTGAGAGGACTCACTGTGGCTGCAGTGATGCTGCCCTCGGCCTGAACAGGTTTAACCCCGGGCAGGTCGATGCCCTCGTCCCCGGAGCAAAAGCCCCGCTGAGCGCTCACCTCGCTGTCCGGGGAAGCTGCGCTCTGCCGGGATCCAGCGGCTGAATCAGCGTCCTGCTGCAGGAGGACCTGGAACACAGCGAACAAAGCGTTAATTCGTCACCACATCATTACACACCGGCGAGGTGTTGTCAGCAGCTCGGACCTCGCAATGAGGTCATGCTGTTCAGGAACCAACTCATGAGTCGGGACAATGGACCCGGCGCAGCTTCCCAGGGTGCACCGCTGGGCCCGACCAATCAGACGCCTGGGAATCGATGCCCACAGTTTCTTTTTATTCCCCGAACAGTAAAAGGGTTTAACGGACCCTCTGATAGCATCTAACTGCTTCCTTCCTTGGCGAGTGTTGAGGGGAAACCAACAAAGAGAAGTTTACACCCAAAGTGAGCAGCACCGCCCTCCCGCAACAATAACGTGTGCTGATGAAAAGCTGTTCACACACCTTCACCGCTGCTGAGCTGGTCACTGTGTCAGAACAGTGCTCCGTATGTTCCTCAGTTCTACAGTCATGACTCGGTTCGGTACAGCAGAGGAAAGAAAACCGCCAAAAATGACATCATCTATCAGAGCCAGAGGGAAGAACTGCAGGATTTTCAACTGTCTGATAACCAAGTCATGCATCCTGTGAGAATACCGAGAAGAGAAACGGCCAAAATAAGCTTAAATCACTGTATTCTGCATGTCTTGTTAAAAACTTTGCCAACATTAAACCAGTTCTATCAGGAAAAGAAAAAAAAACAAAACTCTGAGCTACTCGGTCAAACAGTAAATCTCAGTTTAGACTGATGGGAAATAAATAAACAAATAATTAGTTAAAAATCTGCATTTCTAAAACTGGTCATTTGTTCTTTTACAATGTGCCACCATAAAATTACAACAAAAATAAAATTTTGAAGTTTGAAAACTGGTAGGTCATTATTTTACAGATTGACCATTTTGTTAATTTACACAAAAATCACAGGAGAAAAAAAAAAAGCAATAATTTACATGTTCACCAAAAAAAAACCCACAAGCAATGTCAATAAAGTCAATAATCTGCTTTAATATAAACTGTAATTTGTTCTTTTACAA